>NW_027522629.1:0-91273 GCF_052094955.1 Ictidomys tridecemlineatus
TGTGTCAAGTTTCAAAGAGCTAGCACAAACCGTGTTTGATTTAGAGTTCCAAATACATGTATTCCTATAGGAGAAAACAGAGTGAAACCTCAAAATGAAACCGGTTACTGCCAACGAACGGTTTAACCTAGAAGAAGGAAATTTGGCGAGCCAAGTGGGATTGGTGTACTGATCATTACCTGAAAGTTTCATCAAGATTGGGTGAAAAAGTGTTTGCTGAGATTTCAGGCAACTCGTAGTTTTTTGAAAGCTTGGCAGGCCCTTTCCATGAAAGTGAATCTCGCCAGTCTCTGCTTAGGGCTACAACAACAGCAAACAAACCATAGACATAGAACTTGAAACTGCTTTATTGTGTCAAGTTTCAAAGAGCTAGCACAAACCGTGTTTGATTTAGAGTTCCAAATACATGTATCCCTATAGGAGAAAACAGAGTGAAACCTCAAAATGAAACCGGTTACTGCCAACGAACGGTTTAACCTAGAAGAACGAAATTTGGCGAGTCAAGTGGGACTGGTGTACTGATCATTACCTGAAAGTTTCATCAAGTTTGGGTGAAAAAGTGTGTGCTGAGATTTCAGGGAACTCTTAGTTTTTTGGAAGCTTGGCAGGCCCTTTTTATGAAAGTGATTCTCGCCAGTCTCTGCTTACGGATACATCAACAGAAAACAAACCATAGATATAGAACTTGAAACTGCTTTATTGTGTCAAGTTTCAAAGAGGTAGCACAAACCGTGTTTGATGTAGAGTTCCAAATTCATGTATCCCTATAGGAGAAAACGGAGTGAAACCTCAAAATGAAACCGGTTACTGCCAACGAACGGTTTAACCTAGAAGAACGAAATTTGGCGAGCCAAGTGGGATTGGTGTACTGATCATTACCTGAAAGTTTCATCAAGATTGGGTGAAAAAGTGTTTGCTGAGATTTCAGGCAACTCGTAGTTTTTTGGAAGATTGGCAGGCCCTTTCCATGAAAGTGATTCTTGCCAGTCTCTGCTTAGGGCTACATCAACAGCAAACAAACTATAGAGATAGAACTTCAAACTGATTTATTGTGTCAAGTTTCAAAGAGCTAGCACAAACCGTGTTTGATTTAGAGTTCCAAATACATGTATCCCTAGAGGAGAAAACAGAGTGAAACCTCAAAATGAAACCGGTTACTGCCAACGAACGGTTTAACCTAGAAGAACGAAATTTGGCGAGCCAAGTGGGATTGGTGTACTGATCATTACCTGAAAGTTTCATCAAGATTGGGTGAAAAAGTGTTTGCTGAGATTTCAGGCAACTCGTAGTTTTTTGAAAGCTTGGCAGGCCCTTTCCATGAAAGTGATTCTCGCCAGTCTCTGCTTAGGGCTACAACAACAGCAAACAAACCATAGAGATAGAACTTGAAACTGCTTTATTGTGTCAAGTTTCAAAGAGCTAGCACAAACCGTGTTTGATTTAGAGTTCCAAATACATGTATTCCTATAGGAGAAAACAGAGTGAAACCTCAAAATGAAACCGGTTACTGCCAACGAACGGTTTTACCTAGAAGAACGAAATTTGGCGAGCTAACTGGGATTGGTGTACTGATCATTACCTGAAAGTTTCATCAAGATTGGGTGAAAAAGTGTGTGCTGAGATTTCAGGCAACTCGTAGTTTTTAGGTATCTTGGCAGGCCCTTTCCATGAAAGTGATTCTCGCCAGTCTCTGCTTAGGGCTACATCAACAGCAAACAAACCATAGAGATAGAACTTGAAACTGCTTTATTGTGTCAAGTTTCAAAGAGCTAGCACAAACCGTGTTTGATTTAGAGTTCCAAATACATGTATCCCTATAGGAGAAAACAGAGTGAAACCTCAAAATGAAACCGGTTACTGCCAACGAACGGTTTAACCTAGAAGAACGAAATTTGGCGAGCCAAGTGGGATTGGTGTACTGATCATTACCTGAAAGTTTCATCAAGATTGGGTGAAAAAGTGTGTGCTGAGATTTCAGGAAACTCGTAGTTTTTTGGAAGCTTGGCAGGCCCTTTCCATGAAAGTGATTCTCGCCAGTCTCTGCTTAGGGCTAAATCAACAGCAAACAAACCATAGAGATAGAACTTGAAACTGCTTTATTGTGTCACGTTTCAAAGAGCTAGCACAAACCGTGTTTGATTTAGAGTTCCAAATACATGTATCCCTATAGGAGAAAACAGAGTGAAACCTCAAAATGAAACCGGTTACTGCCAACGAACGGTTTAACCTAGAAGAACGAAATTTGGCGAGCCAAGTGGGATTGGTGTACTGATCATTACCTGAAAGTTTCATCAAGATTGGGTGAAAAAGTGTGTGCTGAGATTTCAGGCAACTCGTAGTTTTTTGGAAGCTTGGCAGGCCCTTTCCATGAAAGTGATTCTCGCCAGTCTCTGCTTAGGGCTACATCAACAGCAAACAAACCATAGAGATAGAACTTGAAACTGCTTTATTGTGTCAAGTTTCAAAGAGCTAGCACAAACCGTGTTTGATTTAGAGTTCCAAATACATGTATCCCTATAGGAGAAAACAGAGTGAAACCTCAAAATGAAACCGGTTACTGCCAACGAACGGTTTAACCTAGAAGAACGAAATTTGGCGAGCCAAGTGGGATTGGTGTACTGATCATTACCTGAAATTTTCATCCAGATTGGGTGAAAATGGGTTTGCTGAGATTTCAGGCAACTGGTAGTTTTTTGGAAGCTTGGCAGGCCCTTTCCATGAAAGTGATTCTCGCCAGTCTCTGCTTAGGGCTACATCAACAGCAAACAAACCATAGAGATAGAACTTGAAACTGCTTTATTGTGTCAAGTTTCAAAGAGCTAGCACAAACCGTGTTTGATTTAGAGTTCCAAATACATGTATCCCTATAGGAGAAAACAGAGTGAAACCTCAAAATGAAACCGGTTACTGCCAACGAACGGTTTTAACCTAGAAGAACGAATTTGGCGAGCCAAGTGGGATTGGTGTACTGATCATTACCTGAAAGTTTCATCAAGATTGGGTGAAAAAGGGTGTGCTGAGATTTCAGGCAACTCGTAGTTTTTTGGAAGCTTGGCAGGCCCTTTCCACGAAAGTGATTCTCGCCAGTCTCTGCTTAGGGCTACATCAACAGCAAACAAACCATAGAGATAGAACTTGAAACTGCTTTATTGTGTCAAGTTTCAAAAGCTAGCACAAACCGGTTTTGATTTAGAGTTCCAAATACATGTATCTGTATAGAGAAAACAGAGTGAAACCTCAAAATGAAACCGGTTACTGCCAACAAACGGTTTTACCTAGAAGAACGAAATTTGGCGAGCTAACTGGTTATTGGTGTACTGATCATTACCTGAAAGTTTCATCAAGATTGGGTGAAAAAGTGTGTGCTGAGATTTCAGGCAACTCGTAGTTTTTAGGTATCTTGGCAGGCCCTTTCCATGAAAGTGATTCTCGCCAGTCTCTGCTTAGGGCTACATCAACAGCAAAGAAACCATAGAGATAGAACTTGAAACTGCTTTACTGTGTCATGTTTCAAAGAGCTAGCACAAACCGTGTTTGATTTAGAGTTCCAAATACATGTATCCCTATAGGAGAAAACAGAGTGAAACCTCAAAATGAAACCGGTTACTGCCAACGAACGGTTTAACCTAGAAGAACGAAACTTGGCGAGCCAAGTGGGATTGGTGTACTGATCATTACCTGAAAGTTTCATCAAGATTGGGTGAAAAAGTGTGTGCTGAGATTTCAGTAAACTCGTAGTTTTTGGAAGCTTGGCAGGCCCTTTCCATGAAAGTGATTCTCGCCAGTCTCTGCTTAGGCTAAATCAACAGCAAACAAACCATAGAGATAGAACTTGAAACTGCTTTATTGTGTCAAGTTTCAAAGAGCTAGCACAAACCGTGTTTGATTTAGAGTTCCAAATACATGTATCCCTATAGGAGAAAACAGAGTGAAACCTCAAAATGAAACCGGTTACTGCCAACGAACGGTTTAACCTAGAAGAAGGAAATTTGGCGAGCCAAGTGGGATTGGTGTACTGATCATTACCTGAAAGTTTCATCAAGATTGGGTGAAAAAGTGTTTGCTGAGATTTCAGGCAACTCGTATTTTTTTGAAAGCTTGGCAGGCCCTTTCCATGAAAGTGATTCTCGCCAGTCTCTGCTTAGGGCTACAACAACAGCAAACAAACCATAGAGATAGAACTTGAAACTGCTTTATTGTGTCAAGTTTCAAAGAGCTAGCACAAACCGTGTTTGATTTAGAGTTCCAAATACATGTATCCCTATAGGAGAAAACAGAGCGAAACTCAAAATGAAACCGGTTACTGCCAACGAACGGTTTTACCTAGAAGAACGAATTTGGTGAGCTAACTGGGATTGGTGTACTGATCATTACCTGAAAGTTTCATCAAGATTGGGTGAAAAAGTGTGTGCTGAGATTCAGGCAACTCGTAGTTTTTAGGTATCTTGGCAGGCCCTTTCCATGAAAGTGATTCTCGCCAGTCTCTGCTTAGGGCTACATCAACAGCAAACAAACCATAGAGATAGAACTTGAAACTGCTTTATTGTGTCAAGTTTCAAAGAGCTAGCACAAACCGTGTTTGATTTTAGAGTTCCAAATACATGTTCCCTATAGGAGGAAAACAGAGTGAAACCTCAAAATGAAACCGGTTACTGCCAACGAACGGTTTAACCTAGAAGAACGAAATTTGGCGAGCCAAGTGGGATTGGTGTACTGATCATTACCTGAAAGTTTCATCAAGATTTGGTGAAAAAGTGTGTGCTGAGATTTCAGTAAACTCGTAGTTTTTTGGAAGCTTGGCAGGCCCCTTTCCATGAAAGTGATTCTCGCCAGTCTCTGCTTAGGGCTAAATCAACAGCAAACAAACCATAGAGATAGACTTGAAACTGCTTTATTGTGTCACGTTTCAAAGAGCTAGCACAAACCGTGTTTGATTTAGAGTTCCAAATACATGTATCCCTATAGGAGAAAACAGAGTGAAACCTCAAAATGAAACCGGTTACTGCCAACGAACGGTTTAACCTAGAAGAACGAAATTTGGCGAGCCATGTGGGATTGGTGTACTGATCATTACCTGAAAGTTTCATCAAGATTGGGTGAAAAAGGGTGTGTTGAGATTTCAGGCAAACTCGTAGTTTTTGGAAGCTTGGCAGGCCCTTTCCATGAAAGTGATTCTCGCCAGTCTCTGCTTAGGGCTACATCAACAGCAAACAAACCATAGAGATAGAACTTGAAACTGCTTTATTGTGTCAAGTTTCAAAGAGCTAGCACAAACTGTGTTGATTTAGAGTTCCAAATACATGTATCCCTATAGGAGAAAACAGAGTGAAACCTCAAATGAAAACCGGTTACTGCCAACGAACGGTTTAACCTAGAAGAAGGAAATTTGGCGAGCCAAGTGGGATTGGTGTACTGATCATTACCTGAAAGTTTCATCAAGATTGGGTGAAAAAGTGTTTGCTGAGATTTCAGGCAACTCGTAGTTTTTGGAAGCTTGGCAGGCCCTTTCCATGAAAAGATTCTCGCCAGTCTCTGCTTAGGGCTACAACAACAGCAAACAAACCATAGAGATAGAACATGAAACTGCTTTATTGTGTCAAGTTTCAAAGAGCTAGCACAAACCGTGTTTGATTTAGAGTTCCAAATACATGTATTCCTATAGGAGAAAACAGAGTGAAACCTCAAAATGAAACCGGTTACTGCCAACGAACGGTTTAACCTAGAAGAAGGAAATTTGGCGAGCCAAGTGGGATTGGTGTACTGATCATTACCTGAAAGTTTCATCAAGATTGGGTGAAAAAGTGTTTGCTGAGATTTCAGGCAACTCGTAGTTTTTTGAAAGCTTGGCAGGCCCTTTCCATGAAAGTGAATCTCGCCAGTCTCTGCTTAGGGCTACAACAACAGCAAACAAACCATAGACATAGAACTTGAAACTGCTTTATTGTGTCAAGTTTCAAAGAGCTAGCACAAACCGTGTTTGATTTAGAGTTCCAAATACATGTATCCCTATAGGAGAAAACAGAGTGAAACCTCAAAATGAAACCGGTTACTGCCAACGAACGGTTTAACCTAGAAGAACGAAATTTGGCGAGTCAAGTGGGACTGGTGTACTGATCATTACCTGAAAGTTTCATCAAGTTTGGGTGAAAAAGTGTGTGCTGAGATTTCAGGGAACTCTTAGTTTTTTGGAAGCTTGGCAGGCCCTTTTTATGAAAGTGATTCTCGCCAGTCTCTGCTTACGGATACATCAACAGAAAACAAACCATAGATATAGAACTTGAAACTGCTTTATTGTGTCAAGTTTCAAAGAGGTAGCACAAACCGTGTTTGATGTAGAGTTCCAAATTCATGTATCCCTATAAGAGAAAACGGAGTGAAACCTCAAAATGAAACCGGTTACTGCCAACGAACGGTTTAACCTAGAAGAACGAAATTTGGCGAGCCAAGTGGGATTGGTGTACTGATCATTACCTGAAAGTTTCATCAAGATTGGGTAAAAAAGTGTTTGCTGAGATTTCAGGCAACTCGTAGTTTTTTGGAAGATTGGCAGGCCCTTTCCATGAAAGTGATTCTTGCCAGTCTCTGCTTAGGGCTACATCAACAGCAAACAAACTATAGAGATAGAACTTGAAACTGCTTTATTGTGTCAAGTTTCAAAGAGCTAGCACAAACCGTGTTTGATTTAGAGTTCCAAATACATGTATCCCTAGAGGAGAAAACAGAGTGAAACCTCAAAATGAAACCGGGTTACTGCCAACGAACGGTTTAACCTAGGAGAACGAAATTTGGCGAGCCAAGTGGGATTGGTGTACTGATCATTACCTGAAAGTTTCATCAAGATTGGGTGAAAAAGTGTTTGCTGAGATTTCAGGCAACTCGTAGTTTTTTGAAGCTTGGCAGGCCCTTTCCATGAAAGTGATTCTCGCCAGTCTCTGCTTAGGGCTACAACAACAGCAAACAAACCATAGAGATAGAACTTGAAACTGCTTTATTGTGTCAAGTTTCAAAGAGCTAGCACAAACCGTGTTTGATTTAGAGTTCCAAATACATGTATTCCTATAGGAGAAAACAGAGTGAAACCTCAAAATGAAACCGGTTACTGCCAACGAACGGTTTTACCTAGAAGAACGAAATTTGGCGAGCTAACTGGGATTGGTGTACTGATCATTACCTGAAAGTTTCATCAAGATTGGGTGAAAAAGTGTGTGCTGAGATTTCAGGCAACTCGTAGTTTTTAGGTATCTTGGCAGGCCCTTTCCATGAAAGTGATTCTCGCCAGTCTCTGCTTAGGGCTACATCAACAGCAAAAAACCATAGAGATAGAACTTGAAACTGCTTTATTGTGTCAAGTTTCAAAGAGCTAGCACAAACATGTTTGATTTAGAGTTCCAAATACATGTATCCCTCATAGGAGAAAACAGAGTGAAACCTCAAAATGAAACCGGTTACTGCCAACGAACGGTTTAACCTAGAAGAACGAAATTTGGCGAGCCAAGTGGGATTGGTGTACTGATCATTACCTGAAAGTTTCATCAAGATTGGGTGAAAAAGTGTGTGCCGAGATTTCAGGAACTCGTAGTTTTTTGGACAGCTTGGCATGCCCTTTCCATGAAAGTGATTCTCGCCAGTCTCTGCTTAGGGCTAAATCAACAGCAAACAAACCATAGAGATAGAACTTGAAACTGCTTTATTGTGTCACGTTTCAAAGAGCTAGCACAAACCGTGTTTGATTTAGAGTTCCAAATACATGTATCCCTATAGGAGAAAACAGAGTGAAACCTAAAAATGAAACCGGTTACTGCCAACGAATGGTTTAACCTAGAAGAACGAAATTTGGCGAGCCAAGTGGGATTGGTGTACTGATCATTACCTGAAAGTTTCATCAAGATTGGGTGAAAAAGGGTGTGCTGAGATTTCAGGCAACTCGTAGTTTTTTGGAAGCTTGGCAGGCCCTTTCCATGAAAGTGATTCTCGCCAGTCTCTGCTTAGGGCTACATCAACAGCAAACAAACCATAGAGATAGAACTTGAAACTGCTTTATTGTGTCAAGTTTCAAAGAGCTAGCACAAACCGTGTTTGATTTAGAGTTCCAAATACATGTATCCCTATAGGAGAAAACAGAGTGAAACCTCAAAATGAAACCGGTTACTGCCAACGAACGGTTTAACCTAGAAGAACGAAATTTGGCGAGCCAAGTGGGATTGGTGTACTGATCATTACCTGAAAGTTTCATCAAGATTGGGTGAAAAAGTGTTTGCTGAGATTTCAGGCAACTCGTAGTTTTTTGAAAGCTTGGCAGGCCCTTTCCATGAAAGTGATTCTCGCCAGTCTCTGCTTAGGGCTACAACAACAGCAAACAAACCATAGAGATAGAACTTGAAACTGCTTTATTGTGTCAAGTTTCAAAGAGCTAGCACAAACCGTGTTTGATTTAGAGTTCCAAATACATGTATCCCTATAGGAGAAAACAGAGTGAAACCTCAAAATGAAACCGGTTACTGCCAACGAACAGTTTAACCTAGAAGAACGAAATTTGGCGAGCCAAGTGGGATTGGTGTACTGATCATTACCTGAAAGTTTCATCAAGATGGGTGAAAAAGGGTGTGCTGAGATTTCAGGCAACTCGTAGTTTTTTGGAAGCTTGGCAGGCCCTTTCCATGAAAGTGATTGTCGCCAGTCTCTGCTTAGGGCTACAACAACAGCAAACAAACCATAGAGATAGAACATGAAACTGCTTTATTGTGTCAAGTTTCAAAGAGCTAGCACAAACCGTGTTTGATTTAGAGTTCCAAATACATGTATCCCTATAGGAGAAAACAGAGTGAAACCTCAAAATGAAACCGGTTACTGCCAACGAACGGTTTAACCTAGAAGAAGGAAATTTGGCGAGCCAAGTGGGATTGGTGTACTGATCATTACCTGAAAGTTTCATCAAGATTGGGTGAAAAAGTGTTTGCTGAGATTTCAGGCAACTCGTAGTTTTTTGAAAGCTTGGCAGGCCCTTTCCATGAAAGTGAATCTCGCCAGTCTCTGCTTAGGGCTACAACAACAGCAAACAAACCATAGACATAGAACTTGAAACTGCTTTATTGTGTCAAGTTTCAAAGAGCTAGCACAAACCGTGTTTGATTTTAGAGTTCCAAATACATGTATCCCTATAGGAGAAAAACAGAGTGAAACCTCAAAATAAACCGGTTACTGCCAACGAACGGTTTAACCTAGAAGAACGAAATTTGGCGAGTCAAGTATGACTGGTGTACTGATCATTACCTGAAAGTTTCATCAAGTTTGGGTGAAAAAGTGTGTGCGCTGAGATTTCAGGCAACTCTTAGTTTTTTTGGAAGCTTGGCAGGCCCTTTTTATGAAAGTGATTCTCGCCAGTCTCTGCTTACGGATACATCAACAGAAAACAAACCATAGATATAGAACTTGAACTGCTTTATTGTGTCAAGTTTCAAAGAGCTAGCACAAACCGTGTTTGATGTAGAGTTCCAAATTCATGTATCCCTATAGGAGAAAACGGAGTGAAACCTCAAAATGAAACCGGTTACTGCCAACGAACGGTTTAACCTAGAAGAACGAAATTTGGCGAGCCAAGTGGGATTGGTGTACTGATCATTACCTGAAAGTTTCATCAAGATTGGGTGAAAAAGTGTTTGCTGAGATTTCAGGCAACTCGTAGTTTTTTGGAAGATTGGCAGGCCCTTTCATGAAAGTGATTCTTGCCAGTCTCTGCTTAGGGCTACATCAACAGCAAACAAACTATAGAGATAGAACTTCAAACTGCTGTATTGTGTCAAGTTTCAAGAGCTAGCACAAACCGTGTTTGATTTAGAGTTCCAAATACATGTATCCCTAGAGGAGAAAACAGAGTGAAACCTCAAAATGAAACCGGTTACTGCCAACGAACGGTTTAACCTAGAAGAACGAAATTTGGCGAGCCAAGTGGGATTGGTGTACTGATCATTACCTGAAAGTTTCATCAAATTGGGTGAAAAAGTGTTTGCTGAGATTTCAGGCAACTCGTAGTTTTTTGAAAGCTTGGCAGGCCCTTTCCATGAAAGTGATTCTCGCCAGTCTCTGCTTAGGGCTACAACAACAGCAAACAAACCATAGAGATAGAACTTGAAACTGCTTTATTGTGTCAAGTTTCAAGAGCTAGCACAAACCGTGTTTGATTTAGAGTTCCAAATACATGTATCCCTATAGGAGAAAACAGAGTGAAACCTCAAAATGAAACCGGTTACTGCCAACGAACGGTTTAACCTAGAAGAACGAAATTTGGCGAGTCAAGTGGGACTGGTGTACTGATCATTACCTGAAAGTTTCATCAAGTTTGGGTGAAAAAGTGTGTGCTGAGATTTCAGGCAACTCTTAGTTTTTTGGAAGCTTGGCAGGCCCTTTTTATGAAAGTGATTCTCGCCAGTCTCTGCTTACGGCTACATCAACAGAAAACAAACCATAGATATAGAACTTGAAACTGCTTATTGTGTCAAGTTTCAATGAGCTAGCACAAACCGTGTTTGATTTAGAGTTCCAAATCTATGTATCCCTATAGGAGAAAACAGAGTGAAACCTCAAAATGAAACCGGTTACTGCCAACGAACGGTTTAACCTAGAAGAACGAAATTTGGCGAGCCAAGTGGGATTGGTGTACAGATCATTACCTGAAAGTTTCATCAAGATTGGGTGAAAAAGTGTTTGCTGAGATTTCAGGCAACTCGTAGTTTTTTGGAAGATTGGCAGGCCCTTTCCATTAAAGTGATTCTCGCCAGTCTCTGCTTAGGGCTACATCAACAGCAAACAAACTATAGAGATAGAACTTCAAACTGCTTTATTGTGTCAAGTTTCAAAGAGCTAGCACAAACCGTGTTTGATTTAGAGTTCCAAATACATGTATCCCTATAGGAGAAAACAGAGTGAAACCTCAAAATGAAACCGGTTACTGCCAACGAACGGTTTAACCTAGAAGAACGAAATTTGGCGAGCCAAGTGGGATTGGTGTACTGATCATTACCTGAAAGTTTCATCAAGATTGGGTGAAAAAGTGTTTGCTGAGATTTCATGCAACTCATAGTTTTTTGGAAGCTTGGCAGGCCCTTTCCATGAAAGTGATTCTCGCCAGTCTCTGCTTAGGGCTACAACAACAGCAAACAAACCATATTGATAGAACTTGAAACTGCTTTATTGTGTCAAGTTTCAAAGAGCTAGCACAAACCGTGTTTGATTTAGAGTTCCAAATACATGTATCCCTATAGGAGAAAACAGAGTGAAACCTCAAAATGAAACCGGTTACTGCCAACGAACGGTTTAACCTAGAAGAACGAAATTTGGCGAGCCAAGTGGGATTGGTGTACTGATCATTACCTGAAAGTTTCATCAAGATTGGGTGAAAAAGGGTCTGCTGAGATTTCAGGCAACTCGTAGATTTTGGAAGCTTGGCATTCCCTTTCCATGAAAGTGATTCTCGCCAGTCTCTGCTTAGGGCTACATCAACAGCAAACAAACCATAGAGATAGAACTTGAAACTGCTTTATTGTGTCAAGTTTCAAAGAGCTAGCACAAACCGTGTTTGATTTAGAGTTCCAAATACATGTATCCCTATAGGAGAAAACAGAGTGAAACCTCAAAATGAAACCGGTTACTGCCAACGAACGGTTTAACCTAGAAGAACGAAATTTGGCGAGCCAAGTGGGATTGGTGTACTGATGATTACCTGAAAGTTTCATCAAGTTTGGGTGAAAAAGTGTGTGCTGAGATTTCAGGCAACTCTTAGTTTTTTGGAAGCTTGGCAGGCCCTTTTTATGAAAGTGATTCTCGCCAGTCTCTGCTTACGGCTACATCAACAGAAAACAAACCATAGATATAGAACTTGAAACTGCTTTATTGTGTCAAGTTTCAATGAGCTAGCACAAACCGTGTTTGATTTAGAGTTCCAAATTCATGTATCCCTATAGGAGAAAACAGAGTGAAACCTCAAAATGAAACCGGTTACTGCCAACGAACGGTTTAACCTAGAAGAACGAAATTTGGCGAGCCAAGTGGGATTGGTGTACAGATCATTACCTGAAAGTTTCATCAAGATTGGGTGAAAAAGTGTTTGCTGAGATTTCAGGCAACTCGTAGTTTTTTGGAAGATTGGCAGGCCCTTTCCATTAAAGTGATTCTCGCCAGTCTCTGCTTAGGGCTACATCAACAGCAAACAAACTATAGAGATAGAACTTCAAACTGCTTTATTGTGTCAAGTTTCAAAGAGCTAGCACAAACCGTGTTTGATTTAGAGTTCCAAATACATGTATCCCTATAGGAGAAAACAGAGTGAAACCTCAAAATGAAACCGGTTACTGCCAACGAACGGTTTAACCTAGAAGAACGAAATTTGGCGAGCCAAGTGGGATTGGTGTACTGATCATTACCTGAAAGTTTCATCAAGATTGGGTGAAAAAGTGTTTGCTGAGATTTCATGCAACTCATAGTTTTTTGGAAGCTTGGCAGGCCCTTTCCATGAAAGTGATTCTCGCCAGTCTCTGCTTAGGGCTACAACAACAGCAAACAAACCATATTGATAGAACTTGAAACTGCTTTATTGTGTCAAGTTTCAAAGAGCTAGCACAAACCGTGTTTGATTTAGAGTTCCAAATACATGTATCCCTATAGGAGAAAACAGAGTGAAACCTCAAAATGAAACCGGTTACTGCCAACGAACGGTTTAACCTAGAAGAACGAAATTTGGCGAGCCAAGTGGGATTGGTGTACTGATCATTACCTGAAAGTTTCATCAAGATTGGGTGAAAAAGGGTCTGCTGAGATTTCAGGCAACTCGTAGATTTTGGAAGCTTGGCAGGCCCTTTCCATGAAAGTGATTCTCGCCAGTCTCTGCTTAGGGCTACATCAACAGCAAACAAACCATAGAGATAGAACTTGAAACTGCTTTATTGTGTCAAGTTTCAAAGAGCTAGCACAAACCGTGTTTGATTTAGAGTTCCAAATACATGTATCCCTATAGGAGAAAACAGAGTGAAAACTCAAAATGAAACCGGTTACTGCCAACGAACGGTTTAACCTAGAAGAACGAAATTTGGCGAGCTTAGTGGGATTGTTGTACTGATCATTACCTGAAAGTTTCATCAATATTGGGTGAAAAAGTGTGTGCTGAGACTTCAGGCAACTCGTAGTTTTTTGGAAGCTTGGCAGGCCCTTTCCATGAAAGTGATTCTCGCCAGTCTCTGCTTAGGGCTACATCAATAGCAAACAAACCATAGAGATAGAACTTGAAACTGCTTTATTGTGTCAAGTTTCAAAGAGCTAGCACAAACCGTGTTTGATTTAGAGTTCCAAATACATGTATCCCTATAGGAGAAAACAGAGTGAAACCTCAAAATGAAACCGGTTACTGCCAACGAACGGTTTAACCTAGAAGAACGAAATTTGGCGAGCCAAGTGGTATTGGTGTACTGATCATTACCTGAAAGTTTCATCAACATTGGGTGAAAAAGTGTGTGCTGAGATTTCAGGCAACTCGTAGTTTTTTGGAAGCTTGGCAGGCCCTTTCCATGAAAGTGATTCTCGCCAGTCTCTGCTTAGGTCTACATCAAAAGCAAACAAACCATAGAGATAGAACTTGAAACTGCTTTATTGTGTCAAGTTTCAAAGAGCTAGCACAAACCGTGTTTGATTTATAGTTCCAAATACATGTATCCCTATAGGAGAAAACAGAGTGAAACCTCAAAATGAAACCGGTTACTGCCAACGAACGGTTTATCCTAGAAGAACGAAATTTGGCGAGCCAAGTGGGATTGGTGTACTGATCATTACCTGAAAGTTTCATCAAGATTGGGTGAAAAAGGGTGTGCTGAGATTTCGGGCAACTCGTAGTTTTTTGGAAGCTTGGCAGGCCCTTTCCATGAAAGAGATTCTCGCCAGTCTCTGCTTAGGGCTACATCAACAGCAAACAAACCGTAGAGATAGAACTTGAAACTGCTTTATTGTGTCAAGTTTAAAAGAGCTAGCACAAACCGTGTTTGATTTAGAGTTCCAAATACATGTATCCCTATAGGAGAAAACAGAGTGAAACCTCAAAATGAAACCGGTTACTGCCAACGAATGGTTTAACCTAGAAGAACGAAATTTGGCGAGCCAAGTGGGATTGGTGTACTGATCATTACCTGAAAGTTTCATCAAGATTGGGTGAAAAAGGGTGTGCTGAGATTTCAGGCAACTCGTAGTTTTTTGGAAGCTTGGCAGGCCCTTTCCATGAAAGTGATTCTCGCCAGTCTCTGCTTAGGGCTACAACAACAGCAAACAAACCATAGAGATAGAACTTGAAACTGCTTTATTGTGTCAAGTTTCAAAGAGCTAGCACAAACCGTGTTTGATTTAGAGTTTAAAATACATGTATCCCTATAGGAGAAAACAGAGTGAAACCTCAAAATGTAACCGGTTACTGCCAACGAACGGTTTAACCTAGAAGAACGAAATTTGGCGAGCCAAGTGGGATTGGTGTACTGATCATTACCTGAAAGTTTCATCAAGATTGGGTGAAAAAGTGTTTGCTGAGATTTCAGGCAACTCGTAGTTTTTTGGAAGCTTGGCAGGCCCTTTCCATGAAAGTGATTCTCGCCAGTCTCTGCTTAGGGCTACATCAACAGCAAACAAACCATAGAGATAGAACTTGAAACTGCTTCATTGTGTCAAGTTTCAAAGAGCTAGCACAAACAGTGTTTGATTTAGAGTTCCAAATACATGTATCCCTATAGGAGAAAACAGAGTGAAACCTCAAAATGAAACCGGTTACTGCCAACGAACGGTTTAACCTAGAAGAACGAAATTTGGCGAGCCAAGTGGTATTGGTGTACTGATCATTACCTGAAAGTTTCATCAAGATTGGGTGAAAAAGTGTGTGCTGAGATTTCAGGCAACTCGTAGTTTTTTGGAAGATTGGCAGGCCCTTTCCATGAAAGTGATTCTTGCCAGTCTCTGCTTAGGGCTACATCAACAGCAAACAAACTATAGAGATAGAACTTCAAACTGCTTTATTGTGTCAAGTTTCAAAGAGCTAGCACAAACCGTGTTTGATTTAGAGTTCCAAATACATGTATCCCTAGAGGAGAAAACAGAGTGAAACCTCAAAATGAAACCGGTTACTGCCAACGAACGGTTTAACCTAGAAGAACGAAATTTGGCGAGCCAAGTGGGATTGGTGTACTGATCATTACCTGAAAGTTTAATCAAGATTGGGTGAAAAAGTGTTTGCTGAGATTTCGGGCAACTCGTAGTTTTTTGGAAGCTTGGCAGGCCCTTTCCATGAAAGTGATTCTCGCCAGTCTCTGCTTAGGGCTAAATCAACAGCAAACAAACCATAGAGATAGAACTTGAAACTGCTTTATTGTGTCAAGTTTCAAAGAGCTAGCACAAACCGTGTTTGATTTAGAGTTCCAAATACATGTATCCCTAGAGGAGAAAACAGAGTGAAACCTCAAAATGAAACCGGTTACTGCCAACGAACGGTTTAACCTAGAAGAACGAAATTTGGCGAGCCAAGTGGGATTGGTGTACTGATCATTACCTGAAAGTTTAATCAAGATTGGGTGAAAAAGTGTTTGCTGAGATTTCGGGCAACTCGTAGTTTTTTGGAAGCTTGGCAGGCCCTTTCCATGAAAGTGATTCTTGCCAGTCTCTACTTAGGGCTACAACAACAGCAAACAAACCAAAGAGATAGAACTTGAAACTGCTTTATTGTGTCAAGTTTCAAAGAGCTAGCACAAACCGTGTTTGATTTAGAGTTCCAAATACATGTATCCCTATAGGAGAAAACAGAGTGAAACCTCAAAATGAAACCGGTTACTGCCAACGAACGGTTTAACCTAGAAGAACGAAATTTGGCGAGCCAAGTGGGATTGGTGTACTGATCATTACCTGAAAGTTTCATCAAGATTGGGTGAAAAAGGGTGTGCTGAGATTTCAGGCAACTCGTAGTTTTTTGGGAGCTTGGCAGGCCCTTTCCATTAAAGGGATTCTCGCCAGTCTCTGCTTAGGGCTAAATCAACAGCAAACAAACCATAGAGATAGAACTTGAAACTGCTTTATTGTGTCAAGTTTCAAAGAGCTAGCACAAACCGTGTTTGATTTAGAGTTCCAAATACATGTATCCCTAGAGGAGAAAACAGAGTGAAACCTCAAAATGAAACCGGTTACTGCCAACGAACGGTTTACCCTAGAAGAACGAAATTTGGCGAGCCAAGTGGGATTGGTGTACTGATCATTACCTGAAAGTTTCATCAAGATTGGGTGAAAAAGTGTTTGCTGAGATTTCAGGCAACTCGTAGTTTTTTGGAAGATTGGCAGGCCCTTTCCATGAAAGTGATTCTCGCCAGTCTCTGCTTAGGGCTACATCAACAGCAAACAAACTATAGAGATAGAACTTCAAACTGCTTTATTGTGTCAAGTTTCAAAGAGCTAGCACAAACCTTGTTTGATTTAGAGTTCCAAATACATGTATCCCTATAGGAGAAAACAGAGTGAAACCTCAAAATGAAACCGGTTACTGCCAACGAACGGTTTAACCTAGAAGAACGAAATTTGGCGAGCCAAGTGGGATTGGTGTACTGATCATTACCTGAAAGTTTCATCAAGATTGGGTGAAAAAGTGTGTGCTGAGATTTCAGGAAACTCGTAGTTTTTTGGAAGCTTGTCAGGCCCTTTCCATGAGAGTGATTCTCGCCAGTCTCTGCTTAGGCCTACATCAACAGCAAACAAACCATAGAGATAGAACTTGAAACTGCTTTATTGTGTCAAGTTTCAAGAGCTAGCACAAACCGTGTTTGATTTAGAGTTCCAAATACATGTATCCCTATATGAGAAAACAGAGTGGAAACCTCAAAATGAAACCGGTTACTGCCAACGAACGGTTTAATCTAGAAGAACGAAATTTGGCGAGCCAAGTGGGATGGTGTACTGATCATTACCTGAAGTTTCATCAAGATTGGGTGAAAAAGGGTGTGCTGAGATTTCAGGCAACTCGTAGTTTTTTGGAAGCATGGCAGGCCCTTTCCATGAAAGTGATTCTCGCCAGTCTCTGCTTAGGCCTACATCAACAGCAAACAAACCATAGAGATAGAACTTGAAACTGCTTTATTGTGTCAAGTTTCAAAGAGCTAGCACAAACCTTGTTTGATTTAGAGTTCCAAATACATGTATCCCTATAGGAGAAAACAGAGTGAAACCTCAAAATGAAACCGGTTACTGCCAACGAACGGTTTAACCTAGAAGAACGAAATTTGGCGAGCCAAGTGGGATTGGTGTACTGATCATTACCTGAAAGTTTAATCAAGATTGGGTGAAAAACTGTGTGCTGAGATTTCAGGCAACTCGTAGTTTTTTGGAAGCTTGGCAGGCCCTTTTCATGAAAGTGATTCTCGCCAGTCTCTGCTTAGGGCTACATCAACACAAACAAACCATAGAGATAGAACTTGAAACTGCTTTATTGTGTCAAGTTTCAAAAGCTAGCACAAACCGTGTTTGATTTAGAGTTCCAAATACATGTATCCCTATAGGAGAAAACAGAGTGAAACCTCAAAATGAAACCGGTTACTGCCAACGAACGGTTTAACCTAGAAGAACAAAATTAAGCGAGCCAAGTGGGATTGGGGTACTGATCATTACCTGAAAGTTTCATCAAGATTGGGTGAAAAAGGGTGTGCTGAGATTTCAGGAAACTCGTAGTTTTTTGGAAGCTTGGCAGGCCCTTTCCATGAAAGTGATTCTCGCCAGTCTCTGCTTAGGGCTACATCAACAGCAAACAAACCATAGAGATAGAACTTGAAACTGCTTTATTGTGTCCAAGTTTCAAAGAGCTAGCACAAACCGTGTTTGATTTATAGTTCCAAATACATGTATCCCTATAGGAGAAAACAGAGTGAAACCTCAAAATGAACCGGTTACTGCCAACGAACGGTTTATCCTAAAAGAACGAAATTTGGCGAGCCAAGTGGGATTGGTGTAGTGATCATTACCTGAAAGTTTCATCAAGATTGGGTGAAAAAGTGTGTGCTGAGATTTCAGGAAACTCGTAGTTTTTTGGAAGCTTGGCAGGCCCTTTCCATGAAAGTGATTCTCGCCAGTCTCTGCTTAGGCCTACATCAACAGCAAACAAACCATAGAGATAGAACTTGAAACTGCTTTATTGTGTCAAATTTCAAAAGCTAGCACAAACCGTGTTTTGATTTAGAGTTCCAAATACATGTATCCCTATAGGAGAAAACAGAGTGAAACCTCAAAATGAAACCGGTTACTGCCAACGAACGGTTTAACCTAGAAGACGAAATTTGGCGAGCCAAGTGGGATTGGTGTACTGATCATTACCTGAAAGTTTCATCAAGATTGGGTGAAAAAGGGTGTGCTGAGATTTCAGGCAACTCGTAGTTTTTTGGAAGCTTGGCAGGCCCTTTCCATGAAAGTTATTCTCGCCAGTCTCTGCTTAGGGCTACATCAACAGCAAACAAACCATAGAGATAGAACTTGAAACTGCTTTATTGTGTCAAGTTTCAAAGAGCTAGCACAAACCGTGTTTGATTTAGAGTTCCAAATACATGTATCCCTATAGGAGAAAACAGAGTGAAACCTCAAAATGAAACCGGTTACTGCCAACGAACGGTTTAACCTAGAAGAACGAAATTTGGCGAGCTTAGTGGGATTGGTGTACTGATCATTACCTGAAAGTTTCATCAACATTGGGTGAAAAAGTGTGTGCTGAGATTTCAGGCAACTCGTTTTTTGGAAGCTTGGCAGGCCCTTTCCATGAAAGTGATTCTCGCCAGTCTCTGCTTAGGGCTACATCAACAGCAAACAAACCACAGAGACAGAACTTGAAACTGCTTTATTGTGTCAAGTTCAAAGAGCTAGCACAAACCGTGTTTGATTTAGAGTTCCAAATACATGCATCGCTATAGGAGAAAACAGAGTGAAACCTCAAAATGAAACCGGTTACTGCCAACGAACGGTGTAACCTAGAAGAACAAAATTTGGCGAGCCAAGTGGTATTGGTGTACTGATCATTACCTGAAAGTTTCATCAAGACGGAGTGAAAAAGTGTGTGCTGAGATTTCAGGCAACTCGTAGTTTTTGGAAGCTTGGCAGGCCCTTTCCATGAAAGTGATTCTCGCCAGTCTCTGCTTAGGGCTACATCAACAGCAAAGAAACCATAGAGATAGAACTTGAAACTGCTTTATTGTGTCAAGTTTCAAAGAGCTAGCACAAACCGTGTTTGATTTAGAGTTCCAAATACATGCATCGCTATAGGAGAAAACAGAGTGAAACCTCAAAATGAAACCGGTTACTGCAAACGAACGGTTTAACCTAGAAGAACGAAATTTGGCGAGCCAAGTGGGATAGGTGTACTGATCATTACCTGAAAGTTTCATCAAGATTGGGTGAAAAAGTGTTTGCTGAGATTTCGGGGAACTCGTAGTTTTTTGGAAGCTTGGCAGGCCTTTTCCATGAAAGTGATTCTCGCCAATCTCTGCTTAGGGCTACATCAACAGCAAACAAACCATAAAGATAGAACTTGAAACTGCTTTATTGTGTCAAATTTCAAAAGCTAGCACAAACCGTGTTTGATTTAGAGTTCCAAATACATGTATCCCTATAGGAGAAAACAGAGTGAAACCTCAAAATGAAACCGGTTACTGCCAACGAACGGTTTAACCTAGAAGAACGAAATTTGGCGAGCCAAGTGGGATTGGTGTACTGATCATTACCTGAAAGTTTCATCAAGATTGGGTGAAAAAGGGTGTGCTGAGATTTCAGGAAACTCGTAGTTTTTTGGAAGCTTGGCAGGCCCTTTCCATGAAAGTTATTCTCGCCAGTCTCTGCTTAGGGCTACATCAACAGCAAACAAACCATAGAGATAGAACTTGAAACTGCTTTATTGTGTCAAGTTTCAAAGAGCTAGCACAAACCGTGTTTGATTTAGAGTTCCAAATACATGTATCCCTATAGGAGAAAACAGAGTGAAACCTCAAAATGAAACCGGTTACTGCCAACGAACAGTTTAACCTAGAAGAACGAAATTTGGCGAGCTTAGTGGGATTGGTGTACTGATCATTACCTGAAAGTTTCATCAACATTGGGTGAAAAAGTGTGTGCTGAGATTTCAGGCAAATCGTTTTTTGGAAGCTTGGCAGGCCCTTCCATGAAAGTGATTCTCGCCAGTCTCTGCTTAGGGCTACATCAACAGCAAACAAACCACAGAGACAGAACTTGAAACTGCTTTATTGTGTCAAGTTTCAAAGAGCTAGCACAAACCGTGTTTGATTTAGAGTTCCAAATACATGCATCGCTATAGGAGAAAACAGAGTGAAACCTCAAAATGAAACCGGTTACTGCCAACGAACGGTGTAACCTAGAAGAACGAAATTTGGCGAGCCAAGTGGTATTGGTGTACTGATCATTACCTGAAAGTTTCATCAAGATTGAGTGAAAAAGTGTGTGCTGAGATTTCAGGCAACTCGTAGTTTTTTGGAAGCTTGGCAGGCCCTTTCCATGAAAGTGATTCTCGCCAGTCTCTGCTTAGGGCTACATCAACAGCAAAGAAACCATAGAGATAGAACTTGAACTGCTTTATTGTGTCAAGTTTCAAAGAGCTAGCACAAACCGTGTTTGATTTAGAGTTCCAAATACATGCATCGCTATAGGGAGAAAACAGAGTGAAACCTCAAAATGAAACCGGTTACTGCAAACGAACGGTTGAACCTAGAAGAACGAAATTTGGCGAGCCAAGTGGGATAGGTGTACTGATCATTACCTGAAAGTTTCATCAAGATTGGGTGAAAAAGTGTTTTCTGAGATTTCGGGGAACTCGTAGTTTTTTGGAAGCTTGGCAGGCCTTTTCCATGAAAGTGATTCTCGCCAATCTCTGCTTAGGGCTACATCAACAGCAAACAAACCATAAAGATAGAACTTGAAACTGCTTTATTGTGTCAAGTTTCAAAGAGCTAGCACAAACCGTGTTTGATTTAGAGTTCCAAATACATGTATCCCTATAGGAGAAAACAGAGTGAAACCTCAAAATGAAACCGGTTACTGCCAACGAACGGTTTAATCTAGAAGAACGAAATTTGGCGAGCCAAGTGGGATAGGTGTACTGATCATTACCTGAAAGTTTCATCAAGATTGGGTGAAAAAGTGTTGCTGAGATTTCGGGGAACTCGTAGTTTTTTGGAAGCTTGGCAGGCCTTTTCCATGAAAGTGATTCTCGCCAATCTCTGCTTAGGGCTACATCAACAGCAAACAAACCATAAAGATAGAACTTGAAACTGCTTTATTGTGTCAAATTTCAAAAGCTAGCACAAAACCGTGTTTGATTTAGAGTTCCAAATACATGTATCCCTATAGGAGAAAACAGAGTGAAACCTCAAAATGAAACCGGTTACTGCCAACGAACGGTTTAACCTAGAAGAACGAAATTTGGCGAGCCAAGTGGGATTGGTGTACTGATCATTACCTGAAAGTTTCATCAAGATTGGGTGAAAAAGGGTGTGCTGAGATTTCAGGAAACTCGTAGTTTTTTGGAAGCTTGGCAGGCCCTTTCCATGAAAGTTATTCTCGCCAGTCTCTGCTTAGGGCTACATCAACAGCAAACAAACCATAGAGATAGAACTTGAAACTGCTTTATTGTGTCAAGTTTCAAAGAGCTAGCACAAACCGTGTTTGATTTAGAGTTCCAAATACATGTATCCCTATAGGAGAAAACAGAGTGAAACCTCAAAATGAAACCGGTTACTGCCAACGAACAGTTTAACCTAGAAGAACGAAATTTGGCGAGCTTAGTGGGATTGGTGTACTGATCATTACCTGAAAGTTTCATCAACATTGGGTGAAAAAGTGTGTGCTGAGATTTCAGGCAAATCGTTTTTTGGAAGCTTGGCAGGCCCTTTCCATGAAAGTGATTCTCGCCAGTCTCTGCTTAGGGCTACATCAACAGCAAACAAACCACAGAGACAGAACTTGAAACTGCTTTATTGTGTCAAGTTTCAAAGAGCTAGCACAAACCGTGTTTGATTTAGAGTTCCAAATACATGCATCGCTATAGGAGAAAACAGAGTGAAACCTCAAAATGAAACCGGTTACTGCCAACGAACGGTGTAACCTAGAAGAACGAAATTTGGCGAGCCAAGTGGTATTGGTGTACTGATCATTACCTGGAAAGTTTCATCAAGATTGAGTGAAAAAGTGTGTGCTGAGATTTCAGGCAACTCGTAGTTTTTTGGAAGCTTGGCAGGCCCTTTCCATGAAAGTGATTCTCGCCAGTCTCTGCTTAGGGCTACATCAACAGCAAAGAAACCATAGAGATAGAACTTGAAACTGCTTTATTGTGTCAAGTTTCAAAGAGCTAGCACAAACCGTGTTTGATTTAGAGTTCCAAATACATGCATCGCTATAGGAGAAAACAGAGTGAAACCTCAAAATGAAACCGGTTACTGCAAACGAACGGTTGAACCTAGAAGAACGAAATTTGGCGAGCCAAGTGGGATAGGTGTACTGATCATTACCTGAAAGTTTCATCAAGATTGGGTGAAAAAGTGTTTTCTGAGATTTCGGGGAACTCGTAGTTTTTTGGAAGCTTGGCAGGCCTTTTCCATGAAAGTGATTCTCGCCAATCTCTGCTTAGGGCTACATCAACAGCAAACAAACCATAAAGATAGAACTTGAAAACTGCTTTATTGTGTCAAGTTTCAAAGAGCTAGCACAAACCGTGTTTGATTTAGAGTTCCAAATACATGTATCCCTATAGGAGAAAACAGAGTGAAACCTCAAAATGAAACCGGTTACTGCCAACGAACGGTTTAATCTAGAAGAACGAAATTTGGCGAGCCAAGTGGGATTGGTGTACTGATCATTACCTGAAAGTTTCATCAAGATTGGGTGAAAAAGTGTGTGCTGAGATTTCAGGCAACTCGTATTTTTTTGGAATCTTGGCAGGCCCTTTCCATGAAAGTGATTCTCGCCAGTCTCTGCTTAGGGCTACATCAACAGCAAACAAACCATAGAGATAGAACTTGAAACTGCTTTATTGTGTCAAGATTCAAAGAGCTAGCACAAACCGTGTTTGATTTAGAGTTCCAAATACATGTATCCCTATAGGAGAAAAGAGAGTGAAACCTCAAAATGAAACCGGTTACTGCCAACGAACGGTTTAACCTAGAAGAACGAAATTTGGCGAGCCAAGTGGGATTGGTGTCCTGATCATTACCTGAAAGTTTCATCAAGATTGGGTGAAAAAGGGTGTGCTGAGATTTCAGGCAACTCGTAGTTTTTTGGAAGCTTGGCAGGCCCTTTCCATGAAAGTGATTCTCGCCAGTCTCTGCTTTGGGCTACATCAACAGCAAACAAACCATAGAGATAGAACTTGAAACTGCTTTATTGTGTCAAGTTTCAAAGAGCTAGCACAAACCTTGTTTGATTTAGAGTTCCAAATACATGTATCCCTATAGGAGAAAACAGAGTGAAACCTCAAAATGAAACCGGTTACTGCCAACGAACGGTTTAACCTAGAAGAACGAAATTTGGCGAGCCAAGTGGGATTGGTGTACTGATCATTACCTGAAAGTTTCATCAAGATTGGGTGAAAAAGTGTGTGCTGAGATTTCAGGCAACTGGTAGTTTTTTGGAAGCTTGGCAGGCCCTTTCCATGAAAGTGATTCTCGCCAGTCTCTGCTTAGGGCTACATCAACACAAACAAACCATAGAGATAGAACTTGAAACTGCTTTATTGTGTCAAGTTTCAAAAGCTAGCACAAACCGTGTTTGATTTAGAGTTCCAAATACATGTATCCCTATAGGAGAAAACAGAGTGAAACCTCAAAATGAAACCGGTTACTGCCAACGAACGGTTTAACCTAGAATAACAAAATTAAGCGAGCCAAGTGGGATTGGGGTACTGATCATTACCTGAAAGTTTCATCAAGATTGGGTGAAAAAGGGTGTGCTGAGATTTCAGGAAACTCGTAGTTTTTTGGAAGCTTGGCAGGCCCTTTCCATGAAAGTGATTCTCGCCAGTCTCTGCTTAGGGATACATCAACAGCAAACAAACCATAGAGATAGAACTTGAAACTGCTTTATTGTGTCAAGTTTCAAAGAGCTAGCACAAACCGTGTTTGATTTATAGTTCCAAATACATGTATCCCTATAGGAGAAAACAGAGTGAAACCTCAAAATGAAACCGGTTACTGCCAACGAACGGTTTATCCTAAAAGAACGAAATTTGGCGAGCCAAGTGGGATTGGTGTACTGATCATTACCTGAAAGTTTCATCAAGATTGGGTGAAAAAGTGTTTGCTGAGATTTCGGGCAACTCGTAGTTTTTTGGAAGCTTGGCAGGCCCTTTCCATGAAAGAGATTCTCGCCAGTCTCTGCTTAGGGCTACATCAACAGCAAACAAACCGTAGAGATAGAACTTGAAACTGCTTTATTGTTTCAAGTTTCAAAGAGCTAGCACAAACCATGTTTGATTTAGAGTTCCAAATACATGTATCCCTATAGGAGAAAACAGAGTGAAACCTCAAAATGAAACCAGTTACTGCCAACGAATGGTTTAACCTAGAAGAACGAAATTTGGCGAGCCAAGTGGGATTGGTGTACTGATCATTACCTGAAAGTTTCATCAAGATTGGGTGAAAAAGGGTGTGCTGAGATTTCAGGCAACTCGTAGTTTTTTGGAAGCTTGGCAGGCCCTTTCCATGAAAGTGATTCTCGCCAGTCTCTGCTTAGGGCTACATCAACAGCAAACAAACCATAGAGATAGAACTTGAAACTGCTTTATTGTGTCAAGTTTCAAAGAGCTAGCACAAACCGTGTTTGATTTAGAGTTCCAAATACATGTATCCCTATAGGAGAAAACAGAGTGAAACCTCAAAATGAAACCGGTTACTGCCAACGAACGGTTTAACCTAGAAGAACGAAATTTGGCAAGCCAAGTGGTATTGGTGTACTGATCATTACCTGAAAGTTTCATCAAGATTGGGTGAAAAAGTGTGTGCTGAGACTTCAGGAAACTCGTAGTTTTTTGGAAGCTTGGCAGGCCCTTTCCATGAAAGTGATTCTCGCCAGTCTCTGCTTAGTCCTACATCAACAGCAAACAAACCATAGAGATAGAACTTGAAACTGCTTTATTGTGTCAAATTTCAAAAGCTAGCACAAACCGTGTTTGATTTAGAGTTCCAAATACATGTATCCCTATAGGAGAAAACAGAGTGAAACCTCAAAATGAAACCGGTTACTGCCAACGAACGGTTTAACCTAGAAGAACGAAATTTGGCGAGCCAAGTGGGATTGGTGTACTGATCATTACCTGAAAGTTTCATCAAGATTGGGTGAAAAAGGGTGTGCTGAGATTTCAGGCAACTCGTAGTTTTTTGGAAGCTTGGCAGGCCCTTTCCATGAAAGTTATTCTCGCCAGTCTCTGCTTAGGGCTACATCAACAGCAAACAAACCATAGAGATAGAACTTGAAACTGCTTTATTGTGTCAAGTTTCAAAGAGCTAGCACAAACCGTGTTTGATTTAGAGTTCCAAATACATGTATCCCTATAGGAGAAAACAGAGTGAAACCTCAAAATGAAACCGGTTACTGCCAACGAACGGTTTAACCTAGAAGAACGAAATTTGGCGAGCTTAGTGGGATTGGTGTACTGATCATTACCTGAAAGTTTCATCAATATTGGGTGAAAAAGTGTGTGCTGAGACTTCAGGCAACTCGTAGTTTTTTGGAAGCTTGGCAGGCCCTTTCCATGAAAGAGATTCTCGCCAGTCTCTGCTTAGGGCTACATCAACAGCAAACAAACCGTAGAGATAGAACTTGAAACTGCTTTATTGTTTCAAGTTTCAAAGAGCTAGCACAAACCATGTTTGATTTAGAGTTCCAAATACATGTATCCCTATAGGAGAAAACAGAGTGAAACCTCAAAATGAAACCAGTTACTGCCAACGAATGGTTTAACCTAGAAGAACGAAATTTGGCGAGCCAAGTGGGATTGGTGTACTGATCATTACCTGAAAGTTTCATCAAGATTGGGTGAAAAAGGGTGTGCTGAGATTTCAGGCAACTCGTAGTTTTTTGGAAGCTTGGCAGGCCCTTTCCATGAAAGTGATTCTCGCCAGTCTCTGCTTAGGGCTACATCAACAGCAAACAAACCATAGAGATAGAACTTGAAACTGCTTTATTGTGTCAAGTTTCAAAGAGCTAGCACAAACCGTGTTTGATTTAGAGTTCCAAATACATGTATCCCTATAGGAGAAAACAGAGTGAAACCTCAAAATGAAACCGGTTACTGCCAACGAACGGTTTAACCTAGAAGAACGAAATTTGGCGAGCTTAGTGGGATTGGTGTACTGATCATTACCTGAAAGTTTCATCAATATTGGGTGAAAAAGTGTGTGCTGAGACTTCAGGCAACTCGTAGTTTTTTGGAAGCTTGGCAGGCCCTTTCCATGAAAGAGATTCTCGCCAGTCTCTGCTTAGGGCTACATCAACAGCAAACAAACCGTAGAGATAGAACTTGAAACTGCTTTATTGTTTCAAGTTTCAAAGAGCTAGCACAAACCATGTTTGATTTAGAGTTCCAAATACATGTATCCCTATAGGAGAAAACAGAGTGAAACCTCAAAATGAAACCAGTTACTGCCAACGAATGGTTTAACCTAGAAGAACGAAATTTGGCGAGCCAAGTGGGATTGGTGTACTGATCATTACCTGAAAGTTTCATCAAGATTGGGTGAAAAAGGGTGTGCTGAGATTTCAGGCAACTCGTAGTTTTTTGGAAGCTTGGCAGGCCCTTTCCATGAAAGTGATTCTCGCCAGTCTCTGCTTAGGGCTACATCAACAGCAAACAAACCATAGAGATAGAACTTGAAACTGCTTTATTGTGTCAAGTTTCAAAGAGCTAGCACAAACCATGTTTGATTTAGAGTTCCAAATACATGTATCCCTATAGGAGAAAACAGAGTGAAACCTCAAAATGAAACCGGTTACTGCCAACGAACGGTTTAACCTAGAAGAACGAAATTTGGCAAGCCAAGTGGTATTGGTGTACTGATCATTACCTGAAAGTTTCATCAAGATTGGGTGAAAAAGTGTGTGCTGAGACTTCAGGAAACTCGTAGTTTTTTGGAAGCTTGGCAGGCCCTTTCCATGAAAGTGATTCTCGCCAGTCTCTGCTTAGTCCTACATCAACAGCAAACAAACCATAGAGATAGAACTTGAAACTGCTTTATTGTGTCAAATTTCAAAAGCTAGCACAAACCGTGTTTGATTTAGAGTTCCAAATACATGTATCCCTATAGGAGAAAACAGAGTGAAACCTCAAAATGAAACCGGTTACTGCCAACGAACGGTTTAACCTAGAAGAACGAAATTTGGCGAGCCAAGTGGGATTGGTGTACTGATCATTACCTGAAAGTTTCATCAAGATTGGGTGAAAAAGGGTGTGCTGAGATTTCAGGCAACTCGTAGTTTTTTGGAAGCTTGGCAGGCCCTTTCCATGAAAGTTATTCTCGCCAGTCTCTGCTTAGGGCTACATCAACAGCAAACAAACCATAGAGATAGAACTTGAAACTGCTTTATTGTGTCAAGTTTCAAAGAGCTAGCACAAACCGTGTTTGATTTAGAGTTCCAAATACATGTATCCCTATAGGAGAAAACAGAGTGAAACCTCAAAATGAAACCGGTTACTGCCAACGAACGGTTTAACCTAGAAGAACGAAATTTGGCGAGCTTAGTGGGATTGGTGTACTGATCATTACCTGAAAGTTTCATCAACATTGGGTGAAAAAGTGTGTGCTGAGATTTCAGGCAACTCGTTTTTTGGAAGCTTGGCAGGCCCTTTCCATGAAAGTGATTCTCGCCAGTCTCTGCTTAGGGCTACATCAACAGCAAACAAACCACAGAGACAGAACTTGAAACTGCTTTATTGTGTCAAGTTTCAAAGAGCTAGCACAAACCGTGTTTGATTTAGAGTTCCAAATACATGTATCGCTATAGGAGAAAACAGAGTGAAACCTCAAAATGAAACCGGTTACTGCCAACGAACGGTGTAACCTAGAAGAACGAAATTTGGCGAGCCAAGTGGTATTGGTGTACTGATCATTACCTGAAAGTTTCATCAAGATTGAGTGAAAAAGTGTGTGCTGAGATTTCAGGCAACTCGTAGTTTTTTGGAAGCTTGGCAGGCCCTTTCCATGAAAGTGATTCTCGCCAGTCTCTGCTTAGGGCTACATCAACAGCAAACAAACCATAGAGATAGAACTTGAAACTGCTATATTGTGTCAAGTTTCAAAGAGCTAGCACAAACCGTGTTTGATTTAGAGTTCCAAATACATGTATCCCTATAGGAGAAAACAGAGTGAAACCTCAAAATAAAACCGGTTACTGCCAACGAACGGTTTAACCTAGAAAAACCAAATTTGGCGAGCTAACTGGGAATCGTGTACTGATCATTACCTGAAAGTTTCATCAAGATTGGGTGAAAAAGTGTTTGCTGAGATTTCGGGCAACTCGTAGTTTTTTGGAAGCTTGGCAGGCCCTTTCCATGAAAGAGATTCTCGCCAGTCTCTGCTTAGGGCTACATAAACAGCAAACAAACCGTAGAGATAGAACTTGAAACTGCTTTATTGTGTCAAGTTTCAAAGAGCTAGCACAAACCGTGTTTGATTTAGAGTTCCAAATACACGTATCCCTATAGGAGAAAACAGTGTGAAACCTCAAAATGAAACCGGTTACTGCAAACGAACGGTTTAACCTAGTAGAACGAAATTTGGCGAGCCAAGTGGGATAGGTGTACTGATCATTACCTGAAAGTTTCATCAAGATTGGGTGAAAAAGTGTTTGCTGAGATTTCGGGGAACTCGTTGTTTTTTGGAAGCTTGGCAGGCCTTTTCCATGAAAGTGATTCTCGCCAATCTCTGCTTAGGGCTACATCAACAGCAAACAAACCATAAAGATAGAACTTGAAACTGCTTTATTGTGTCAAGTTTCAAAGACCTAGCACAAACCGTGTTTGATTTAGAGTTCCAAATACATTTATCCCTATAGGAGAAAACAGAGTGAAACCTCAAAATGAAACCGGTTACTGCCAACGAACGGTTTAATCTAGAAGAACGAAATTTGGCGAGCCAAGTGGGATTGGTGTACTGATCATTACCTGAAAGTTTCATCAAGATTGGGTGAAAAAGTGTGTGCTGATATTTCAGGCAACTCGTATTTTTTTGGAATCTTGGCAGGCCCTTTCCATGAAAGTGATTCTCGCCAGTCTCTGCTTAGGGCTACATCAACAGCAAACAAACCATAGAGATAGAACTTGAAACTGCTTTATTGTGTCAAGTTTCAAAGAGCTAGCACAAACCGTGTTTGATTTAGAGTTCCAAATACATGTATCCCTATAGGAGAAAAGAGAGTGAAACCTCAAAATGAAACCGGTTACTGCCAACGAACGGTTTAACCTAGAAGAACGAAATTTGGCGAGCCAAGTGGGATTGGTGTCCTGATCATTACCTGAAAGTTTCATCAAGATTTGGTGAAAAAGGGTGTGCTGAGATTTCAGGCAACTCGTAGTTTTTTGGAAGCTTGGCAGGCCCTTTCCATGAAAGTGATTCTCGCCAGTCTCTGCTTTGGGCTACATCAACAGCAAACAAACCATAGAGATATAACTAGAAACTGCTTTATTGTGTCAAGTTTCAAAGAGCTAGCACAAACCGTGTTTGATTTAGAGTTCCAAATACATGTATCCCTATAGGAGAAAACAGAGTGAAAACCTCAAAATGAAACCGGTTACTGCCAACGAACGGTTTAACCTAGAAGAACGAAATTTGGCGAGCCAAGTGGGATTGGTGTACTGATCATTACCTTAAAGTTTCATCAAGATTGGGTGAAAAAGGGTGTCCTGAGATTTCAGGCAACTCGTATTTTTTTGGAATCTTGGCAGGCCCTTTCCATGAAAGTGATTCTCGCCAGTCTCTGCTTAGGCTACATCAACAGCAAACAAACCATAGAGATAGAACTTGAAACTGCTTTATTCTGTCAAGTTCAAAGAGCTAGCACAAACCGTGTTTGATTTAGAGTTCCAAATACATGTATCCCTATAGGAGAAAACAGAGTGAAACCTCAAAATGAAACCGGTTACTGCCAACGAACGGTTTAACCTAGAAGAACGAAATTTGGCGAGCCAAGTGGTATTGGTGTACTGATCATTACGTAAAAGTTTCATCAAGATTGGGTGAAAAAGTGTTTGCTGAGATTTCGGGCAACTCGTAGTTTTTAAGAAGCTTGGCAGGCCCTTTCCATGAAAGTGATTCTCGCCAGTCTCTGCTTAGGGCTACATCAACAGCAAACAAACCATAGAGATAGAACTTGAAACTGCTTTATTGTGTCAAGTTTCAAAGAGCTAGCACAAACCGTGTTTGATTTAGAGTTCCAAATACATGTATCCCTATAGGAGAAAACAGAGTGAAACCTCAAAATGAAACCGGTTACTGCCAACGAACGGTTTAACCTAGAAGAACGAAATTTGGCGAGCCAAGTGAGATTGGTGTACTGATCATTACCTGAAAGTTTCATCAAGAATGGGTGAAAAAGGGTGTGCTGAGATTTCAGGCAACTCGTAGTTTTTTGGAAGCTTGGCAGGCCCTTTCCATGAAAGTGATTCTCGACAGTCTCTGCTTAGGGCTACATCAACAGCAAACAAACCATAGAGATAGAACTTGAAACTGCTTTATTGTGTCAAGTTTCAAAAGCTAGCACAAACCGTGTTGATTTAGAGTTCCAAATACATGTATCCCTATAGGAGAAAACAGAGTGAAACCTCAAAATGAAACCGGTTACTGCCAACGAACGTTTAACCTAGAAGAACATAATTAGGCGAGCCAAGTGGGATTGGTGTACTGATCATTACCTGAAAGTTTCATCAAGATTGGGTGAAAAAGGGTGTGCTGAGATTTCAGGCAACTCGTAGTTTTTTGGAAGCTTGGCAGGCCCTTTCCATGAAAGTGATTCTCGCCAGTCTCTGCTTAGGGCTACATCAACAGCAAACAAACCATAGAGATAGAACTTGAAACTGCTTTATTGTGTCAAGTTTCAAAGAGCTAGCACAAACCGTGTTTGATTTAGAGTTCCAAATACATGTATCCCTATAGGAGAAAACAGAGTGAAACCTCAAAATGAAACCGGTTACTGCCAACGAACGGTTTATCCTAGAAGAACGAAATTTGGCGAGCCAAGTGGGATTGGTGTACTGATCATTACCTGAAAGTTTCATCAAGATTGGGTGAAAAAGTGTGTGCTGAGATTTCAGGCAACTCGTAGTTTTTTGGAAGCTTGGCAGGCCCTTTCCATGAAAGTGATTCTCGCCAGTCTCTGCTTAGGGCTACATCAACAGCAAACAAACCATAGAGATAGAACTTGAAACTGCTTTATTGTGTCAATTTCAAAGAGCTAGCACAAACCGTGTTTGATTTAGAGTTCCAAATACATGTATCCCTATAGGATAAAACAGAGTGAAACCTCAAAATGAAACCGGTTACTGCCAACGAACGGTTTAACCTAGGAGAACGAAATTTGGCGAGCCAAGTGGGATTGGTGTACTGATCATTACCTGAAAGTTTCATCAAGATTGGTGAAAAAGTGTGTGCTGAGATTTCAGGCAACTCGTATTTTTTTGGAATCTTGGCAGGCCCTTTCCATGAAAGTGATTCTCGCCAGTCTCTGCTTAGGGCTACATCAACAGCAAACAAACCATAGAGATAGAACTTGAAACTGGTTTATTGTGTCAAGTTTCAAAGAGCTAGCACAAACCGTGTTTGGTTTAGAGTTCCAAATACATGTATCCCTATAGGAGAAAACAGAGTGAAACCTCAAAATGAAACCGGTTACTGCCAACGAACGGTTTAACCTAGAAGAACGAAATTTGGCGAGCCAAGTGGGATTGGTGTCCTGATCATTACCTGAAAGTTTCATCAAGATTGGGTGAAAAAGGGTGTGCTGAGATTTCAGGCAACTCGTAGTTTTTTGGAAGCTTGGCAGGCCCTTTCCATGAAAGTGATTCTCGCCAGTCTCTGCTTAGGGCTACATCAACAGCAAACAAACCATAGAGATATAACTAGAAACTGCTTTATTGTGTCAAGTTTCAAAGAGCTAGCACAAACCGTGTTTGATTTAGAGTTCCAAATACATGTATCTCTATAGGGGAAAACAGAGTGAAACCTCAAAATGAAACCGGTTACTGCCAACGAACGGTTTAACCTAGAAGAATGAAATTTGGCGAGCCAAGTGGGATTGGTGTACTGATCATTACCTGAAAGTTTCATCAAGATTGAGTGAAAAAGGGTGTCCTGAGATTTCAGGAAACTCGTAGTTTTTTGGAAGCTTGGCAGGCCCTTTCCATGAAAGTGATTCTCGCCAGTCTCTGCTTAGGGCTACATCAACAGCAAACAAACCATAGAGACAGAACTTGAAACTGCTTTATTGTGTCAAGTTTCAAAGAGCTAGCACAAACCATGTTCGATTTAGAGTTCCAAATACATGTATCCCTATAGGAGAAAACAGAGTGAAACCTCAAAATGAAACCGGTTACTGCCAACGAACGGTTTAACCTAGAAGAACGAAATTTGGCGAGCCAAGTGGGATTGGTGTACTGATCATTACGTGAAAGTTTCATAAAGATTGGGTGAAAAAGTGTTTGCTGAGATTTCGGGCAACTCGTAGTTTTTTAGATGCTTGGCAGGCCCTTTCCATGAAAGTGATTCTCGCAAGTCTCTGCTTAGGGCTACATAAACAGCAAACAAACCATACAGATAGAACTTGAAACTGCTTTATTGTGTCAAGTTTCAAAGAGCTAGCACAAACCGTGTTTGGTTTAGAGATCCAAATACATGTATCCCTATAGGAGAAAACAGAGTGAAACCTCAAAATGATACCGGTTACAGCCAACGAACGGTTTAACCTAGAAGAACGAAATTTGGCGAGCCAAGTGGGATTGGTGTACTGATCATTACCTGAAAGTTTCATCAAGATTGGGTGAAAAAGTGTGTGCTGAGATTTCAGGCAACTCGTAGTTTTTTGGAAGCTTGGCAGGCCCTTTTTATGAAAGTGATTCTCGCCAGTCTCTGTTTAGGGATACATCAACAGCAAACAAACCATAGAGATAGAACTTGAAACTGCTTTATTGTGTCAAGTTTCAAAGAGCTAGCACAAACCGTGTTTGATTTAGAGTTCCAAATACATGTATCCCTATAGGAGAAAACAGAGTGAAACCTCAAAATGAAACCGGTTACTGCCAACGAACGGTTTAACCTAGAAGAACGAAATTTGGCAAGCCAAGTGAGATTGGTGTACTGATCATAACCTGAAAGTTTCATCAAGATTGGGTGAAAAAGGGTGTGCTGAGATTTCAGGCAACTCGTAGTTTTTTGGAAGCTTGGCAGGCCCTTTCCATGAAAGTGATTCTCGCCAGTCTCTGCTTAGGGCTACATCAACAGCAAACAAACCATAGAGATAGAACTTGAAACTGCTTTATTGTGTCAAGTTTCAAAGAGCTAGCACAAACCGTGTTTGATTTAGAGTTCCAAATACATGTATCCCTATAGGAGAAAACAGAGTGAAACCTCAAAATGAAACCGGTTACTGCCAACGAACGGTTTAACCTAGAAGAACGAAATTGGGCGATCCAAGTGGGATTGGTGTCCTGATCATTACCTGAAAGTTTCATCAAGATTGGGTGAAAAAGGGTGTGCTGAGATTTCAGGCAACTCGTAGTTTTTTGGAAGCTTGGCAGGCCCTTTCCATGAAAGTGATTCTCGCCAGTCTCTGCTTAGGGCTACATCAACAGCAAACAAACCATAGAGATATAACTAGAAACTGCTTTATTGTGTCAAGTTTCAAAGAGCTAGCACAAACCGTGTTTGATTTAGAGTTCCAAATACATGTATCCCTATAGGAGAAAACAGAGTGAAACCTCAAAATGAAACCGGTTACTGCCAACGAATGGTTTAACCTAGAAGAACAAAATTTGGTGAGCCAAGTGGGATTGGTGTACTGATCATTACCTTAAAGTTTCATCAAGATTGGGTGAAAAAGGGTGTCCTGAGATTTCGGGCAACTCGTATTTTTTTGGAATCTTGGCAGGCCCTTTCCATGAAAGTGATTCTCGCCAGTCTCTGCTTAGGGCTACATCAACAGCAAACAAACCATAGAGATAGAACTTGAAACTGCTTTATTGTGTCAAGTTTCAAAGAGCTAGCACAAACCGTGTTTGATTTAGAGTTCCAAATACATGTATCCCTATAGGAGAAAACAGAGTGAAACCTCAAAATGAAACCGGTTACTGCCAACGAACGGTTTAACCTAGAAGAACGAAATTTGGCGAGCCAAGTGGGATTGGTGTCCTGATCATTACCTGAAAGTTTCATCAAGATTGGGTGAAAAAGTTTGTGCTGAAATTTCAGGCAACTCGTAGTATTTTGGAAGCTTGGCAGGCCCTTTCTATGAAAGTGATTCTCGCCAGTCTCTGCTTAGGGCTACATCAACAGCAAACAAACCATAGAGATAGAACTTGAAACTGCTTTATTGTGTCAAGTTTCAAAGAGCTAGCACAAACCGTGTTTGATTTAGAGTTCCAAATACATGTATCCCTATAGGAGAAAACAGAGTAAAACCTCAAAATGAAACCGGTTACTGCCAACGAACGGTTTAACCTAGAAGAACGAAATTTGGCGAGCCAAGTGGGATTGGTGTACTGATCATTACCTGAAAGTTTCATCAAGATTGGGTGAAAAAGTGTGTGCTGAGATTTCAGGCAACTCGTAGTTTTTTGGAAGCTTGGCAGGCCCTTTCCATGAAAGTGATTGTCGCCAGTCTCTGTTTAGGGCTACATCAGAAGCAAACAAACCATAGAGATAGAACTTGAAACTGCTTTATTGTGTCAAGTTTCAAAGAGCTAGCACAAACCGTGTTTGATTTAGAGTTCCAAATACATGTATCCCTATAGGAGAAAACAGAGTGAAACCTCAAAATGAAACCGGTTACTGCCAACGAACGGTTTAACCTAGAAGAACGAAATTTGGCGAGCCAAGTGGGATTGGTGTACTGATCATTACCTGAAAGTTTCATCAAGATTGGCTGAAAAAGTGTTTGCTGAGATTTCAGGCAACTCGTAGTTTTTTGGAAGCTTGGCAGGCCCTTTCCATGAAAGTGATTCTCGCCAGTCTCTGCTTAGGGCTACATCAACAGCAAAGAAACCATAGAGATAGAACTTGAAACTGCTTTATTGAGTCAAGTTTTAAAGAGCTAGCGCAAACCATGTTTGATTTAGAGTTCCAAATACATGTATCCCTATAGGAGAAAACAGAGTGAAACCTCAAAATTAAACCGGTTACTGCCAACGAACAGTTTACCATAGAAGAACGAAATTTGGCGAGCCAAGTGGGATTGGTGTACTGATCATTTCCTGAACGTTTCATCAAGATTGGGTGAAAATGTGTTTGCTGAGATTTCAGGCAACTCGTGGTTTTTTGGAAGCTTGGCAGGCCCTTTCCATGGAAGTGATTCTGGCCAGTCTCTGCTTAGAGCTACATCAACAGCAAACAAACCATAGAGATAGAACTTGAAACTGCTTTATTCTGTCAAGTTTCAAAGAGCTAGCACAAACCGTGTTTGATTTAGAGTTCCAAATACATGTATCCCTATAGGAGAAAACAGAGTGAAACCTCAAAATGAAACCGGTTACTGCCAATGAACGGTTTAACCTAGAAGAACAAAATTTGGCGAGCCAAGTGGGATTGGTGTACTGATCATTACCTGAAAGTTTCATCAAGATTGGGTGAAAAAGTGTGTGCTGAGATTTCGGGCAACTCGTAGTTTTTTGGAAGCCTGGCAGGCCCTTTCCATGAAAGTGATTCTCGCCAGTCTCTCCTTAGGACTACATCAACAGCAAACAAACCATAGAGATAGAACTTGAAACTGCTTTATTGTGTCCAGTTTCAAAGAGCTAGCACAAACCGTGTTTGAATTAGAGTTCCAAATACATGTATCCCTATAGGAGAAAACAGAGTGAAACCTCAAAATGAAACCGGTTACTGCCAACGAACGGTTTCACCTAGAAGAACGAAATTTGGCGAGCCAAGTGGGATTGGTGTACTGATCATTACCTGAAAGTTTCATCAAGATTGGGTGAAAAAGGGTGTGCTGAGATTTCGGGCAACCCGTAGTTTTTTGGAAGCTTGGCAGGCCCTTTCCATGAAAGTGATTCTCGCCAGTCTCTGTTTAGGACTTCATCAACAGCAAACAAACCATAGAGATAGAACTTGAAACTGCTTTATTGTGTCAAGTTTCAAAGAGCTAGCACAAACCGTGTTTGATTTAGAGTTCCCAATACATGTATCCCTATAGGAGAAAACAGAGTGAAACCTCAAAATGAAACCGGTTACTGCCAACGAACGGTTTAACATAGAAGAACGAAATTTGGCGAGCCAAGTGGGATTGGTGTACTGATCATTACCTGAAAGTTTTGTCAAGATTGGGTGAAAAAGGGTGTGCTGAGATTTCAGGCAACTCGTAGGTTTTTGGAAGCTTGGCAGGCCCTTTCCATGAAAGTGATTCTCGCCAGTCTCTGCTTAGGGCTACATCAACAGCAAACAAACAATAGTGATATAACTTGAAACTGCTTTATTGTGTCAAGTTTCAAAGAGCTAGCACAAACCGTGTTTGATTTAGAGTTCCAAATACATGTATCCCTATAGGAGAAAACAGAGTGAAACCTCAAAATAAAACCGGTTACAGCCAACGAACGGTTTAACCTAGAAGAACGAAATTTGGCGAGCCAAGTGGGATTGGTGTACTGATCATTACCTGAAAGTTTCATCAAGATTGGGTGAAAAAGTGTGTGCTGAGATTTCAGGCAACTCGTAGTTTTTTGGAAGCTTGGCAGGCCCTTTTTATGAAAGTGATTCTCGCCAGTCTCTGTTTAGGGCTACATCAACAGCAAACAAACCATAGAGATAGAACTTGAAACTGCTTTATTGTGTCAAGTTTCAAAGAGCTAGCACAAACCGTGTTTGATTTAGAGTTCCAAATACATGTATCCCTAGAGGAGAAAACAGAGTGAAACCTCAAAATGAAACCGGTTACTGCCAACGAACGGTTTAACCTAGAAGAACGAAATTTGGCGAGCCAAGTGGGATTGGTGTACTGATCATTACTTGAAAGTTTCATCAAGATTGGGTGAAAAAGTGTGTGCTGAGATTTCGGGCAACTCGTAGATTTTTGGAAGCTTGGCAGGCCCTTTCCATGAAAGTGATTCTCGCCAGTCTCTTCTTAGGACTACATCAACAGCAAACAAACCATAGAGATAGAACTTGAAACTGCTTTATTGTGTCAAGTTTCAAAGAGCTAGCACAAACCGTGTTTGATTTAGAGTTCCAAATACATGTATCCCTATAGGAGAAAACAGAGTGAAACCTCAAAATGGAACCGGTTACTGCCAAAGAACGGTTTAACCTAGAAGAAGGAAATTTGGCGAGCCAAGTGAGATTGGTGTACTGATCATTACCTGAAAGTTTCATCAAGATTGGGTGAAAAAGGGTGTGCTGAGAGTTCAGGCAACTCGTAGTTTTTTGGAAGATTGGCAGGCCCTTTCCATGAAAGTGATTCTCGCCAGTCTCTGCTTAGGGCTACATCAACAGCAAACAAACCATAGAGATAGAACTTGAAACTGCTTTATTGTGTCAAGTTTCAAAGAGCTGGCACAAACCGTGTTTGATTTAGAGTTCCAAATACATGTATCCCTATAGGAGAAAACAGAGTGAAACCTCAAAATGAAACCGGTTACTGCCAACGAACGGTTTAACCTAGAAGAACGAAATTTGGCGAGCCAAGTGGGATTGGTGTACTGATCATTACCTGAAAGTTTCATCAAGATTGGGTGAAAAAGGGTGTGCTGAGATTTCAGGCAACTCGTAGTTTTTTGGAAGCTTGGCAGGCCCTTTCCATGAAAGTGATTCTCGCCAGTCTCCGCTTAGGTTTACATCAACAGCAAACAAACCATAGAGATAGATCTTGAAACTGCTTTATTGTGTCAAGTTTCAAAGAGCTAGCACAAACCGTGTTTGATTTAGAGTTCCAAATACATGTATCCCTATAGGAGAAAACAGAGGGAAACCTCAAAATGAAACCGGTTACTGCCAACGAACGGTTTAACCTAGAAGAACGAAATTTGGCGAGCCAAGTGGGATTGGTGTACTGATCATTACCTGAAAGTATCATCAAGATTGGGTGAAAAAGTGTGTGCTGAGATTTCAGGCAACTCGTAGTTTTTTGGAAGCTTGGCACGCCCTTTCCATGAAAGTGATTCTCGCCAGTCTCTGCTTAGTGCTACATCCACAGCAAACAAACCATAGAGATAGAACTTGAAACTGCTTTATTGTGTCAAGTTTCAAAGAGCTAGCACAAACCGTGTTTGATTTAGAGTTCCCAATACATGTATCCCTATAGGAGAAAACAGAGTGAAACCTCAAAATGAAACCGGTTACTGCCAACGAACGGTTTAACCTAGAAGAACGAAATTTGGCGAGCCACGTGGGATTGGTGTACTGATCATTACCTGAAAGTTTCATCAAGATTGGGTGAAATAGGGTGTGCTGAGATTTCAGGCAACTCGTAGTTTTTTTGAATCTTGGCAGGCCCTTTCCATAAAAGTGATTTTCGCCAGTCTCTGCTTAGGGCTACATCAACAGCAAACAAACCATAGAGATAGAACTTGAAACTGATTTATTGTGTCAAGTTTCAAAGAGCTAGCACAAACCGTGTTTAATTTAGAGTTCCAAATACATGTATCCCTATAGGAGAAAACAGAGTGAAACCTCAAAATGAAACAGGGTACTGCCAACGAACGGTTTAACCTAGAAGAACAAAATTTGGGGAGCCAAGTGGGATTGGTGTACTGATCATTACCTGAAAGTTTCATCAAGATTGGGTGAAAAAGGGTGTGCTGAGATTTCAGGCAACTCGTAGATTTTTGGAAGCTTGGCAGGCCCTTTCCATGAAAGTGATTCTCGCCAGTCTCTGCTTAGGGCTACATCAACAGCAAACAAACCATAGAGATAGAACTTGAAACTGCTTTATTGTGTCAACTTTCAAAGAGCTAGCACAAACCGTGTTTGATTTAGAGTTCCAAATACATGTATCCCTATAGGAGAAAACAGAGTGAAACCTCAAAATGATACCGGTTACTGCCAACGAACGGTTTAACCTAGAAGAACGAAATTTGGCAAGCCAAGTGGGATTGGTGTACTGATCATTACCTGAAAGTTTCATCAAGATTGGGTGAAAAAGTGTGTGCTGAGATTTCAGGCAACTCGTAGTTTTTTGGAAGCTTGGCAGGCCCTTTCCACGAAAGTGATTCTCGCCAGTCTCTGCTTAGGGCTACATCAACAGCAAACAAACCATAGAGATAGAACTTCAAACTGCTTTATTGTGTCAAATTTCAAAGAGCTGGCACAAACCGTGTTTGATTTAGAGTTCCAAATACATGTATCCCTATAGGAGAAAACAGAGTGAAACCTCAAAATGAAACCGGTTACTGCCAACGAACGGTTTAACCTAGAAGAACGAAATTTGGCGAGCCAAGTGGGATTGGTGTACTGATCATTACCTGAAAGTTTCATCAAGATTGGGTGAAAAAGGGTGTGCTGAGATTTCAGGCAACTCGTAGTTTTTTGGGAGCTTGGCAGGCCCTTTCCATTAAAGTGATTCTCGCCAGTCTCTGCTTAGGGCTACATCAACAGCAAACAAACCATAGAGATAGAACTTGAAACTGCTTTATTGTGTCAAGTTACAAAGAGCTAGCACAAATGGTGTTTGATTTAGAGTTCCCAATACATGTATCCCTATAGGAGAAAACAGAGTGAAACCTCAAAATGAAACCGGTTACTGCCAATGAACGGTTTAACCTAGAAGAACAAAATTTGGCGAGCCAAGTGGGATTGGTGTACTGATCATTACCTGAAAGTTTCATCAAGATTGGGTGAAAAAGGGTGTGCTGAGATTTCAGGCAACTCGTAGATTTTTGGAAGCTTGGCAGGCCCTTTCCATGAAAGTGATTCTCGCCAGTCTCTGCTTAGGGCTACATCAACAGCAAACAAACCATAGAGAGAGAACTTGAAACTGCTTTATTGTGTCAAGTTTCAAAGAGCTAGCACAAACCCTGTTTGATTTAGAGTTCCAAATACATGTATCCCTATAGGAGAAAACAGAGTGAAACCTCAAAATGAAACCGGTTACTGCCAACGAACGGTTTAACCTAGAAGAACGAAATTTGGCAAGCCAAGTGGGAATGGTGTACTGATCATTACCTGAAAGTTTCATGAAGATTGGGTGAAATAGGGTGTGCTGAGATTTCAGGCAACTCGTAGTTTTTTGGAAGCTTGGCAGGCCCTTTCCATGAAAGTGATTCTCGCCAGTCTCTGCTTAGGGCTACATCAACAGCAAACAAACCATAGAGATAGAACTTCAAACTGCTTTATTGTGTCAAGTTTGAAAGAGCTAGTACAAACCGTGTTTGATTTAGAGTTCCAAATGCATGTATCCCTATAGGAGAAAACAGAGTGAAACCTCAAAATGAAACCGGTTACTACCAACGAACGGTTTAACCTAGAAGAACGAAATTTGGCAAGCCAAGTGGCATTGGTGTACTTAACATTACCTGAAAGTTTCATCAACATTGGGTGAAAAAGGGTGTGCTGATATTTCAGGAAACTCATAGTTTTTTGGAAGCTTGGCAGGCCCTTTCCATTAAAGTGATTCTCGCCAGTCTCTGCTTAGGGCTACATCAACAGAAAACAAACCATAGAGATAGAACTTGAAACTGCTTTATTGTGTCAAGTTTCAAAGAGCTAGCACAAACCGTGTTTGATTTAGAGTTCCAAATACATGTATCCCTATAGGAGAAAACAGAGTGAAACCTCAAAATGAAACCGGTTACTGCCAACGAACGGTTTAACCTAGAAGAACGAAATTTGGCGAGCCAAGTGGGATTGGTGTACTGATCATTACCTGAAAGTTTCATCAAGATTGGGTGAAAAAGTGTGTGCTGAGACTTCTGGCAACTCCTAGTTTTTTGGAAGCTTCGCAGGCCCTTTCCATGAAAGTGATTCTCGCCAGTCTCTGCTTAGGGCTACATCAACAGCAAACAAACCATAGAGTTAGAACTTGAAACTGCTTTATTGTGTCAAGTTTCAAAGAGCTAGCACAAACCGTGTTTGATTTAGAGTTCCCAATACATGTATCCCTATAGGAGAAAACAGAGTGAAACCTCAAAATGAAACCGGTTACTGCCAACGAACGGTTTAACCTAGAAGAACGAAATTTGGCGAGCCACGTGGGATTGGTGTACTGATCATTACCTGAAAGTTTCATCAAGATTGGGTGAAATAGGGTGTGCTGAGATTTCAGGCAACTCGTAGTTTTTTTGAATCTTGGCAGGCCCTTTCCATAAAAGTGATTTTCGCCAGTCTCTGCTTAGGGCTACATCAACAGCAAACAAACCATAGAGATAGAACTTGAAACTGATTTATTGTGTCAAGTTTCAAAGAGCTAGCACAAACCGTGTTTAATTTAGAGTTCCAAATACATGTATCCCTATAGGAGAAAACAGAGTGAAACCTCAAAATGAAACAGGGTACTGCCAACGAACGGTTTAACCTAGAAGAACAAAATTTGGGGAGCCAAGTGGGATTGGTGTACTGATCATTACCTGAAAGTTTCATCAAGATTGGGTGAAAAAGGGTGTGCTGAGATTTCAGGCAACTCGTAGATTTTTGGAAGCTTGGCAGGCCCTTTCCATGAAAGTGATTCTCGCCAGTCTCTGCTTAGGGCTACATCAACAGCAAACAAACCATAGAGATAGAACTTGAAACTGCTTTATTGTGTCAACTTTCAAAGAGCTAGCACAAACCGTGTTTGATTTAGAGTTCCAAATACATGTATCCCTATAGGAGAAAACAGAGTGAAACCTCAAAATGATACCGGTTACTGCCAACGAACGGTTTAACCTAGAAGAACGAAATTTGGCAAGCCAAGTGGGATTGGTGTACTGATCATTACCTGAAAGTTTCATCAAGATTGGGTGAAAAAGTGTGTGCTGAGATTTCAGGCAACTCGTAGTTTTTTGGAAGCTTGGCAGGCCCTTTCCACGAAAGTGATTCTCGCCAGTCTCTGCTTAGGGCTACATCAACAGCAAACAAACCATAGAGATAGAACTTCAAACTGCTTTATTGTGTCAAATTTCAAAGAGCTGGCACAAACCGTGTTTGATTTAGAGTTCCAAATACATGTATCCCTATAGGAGAAAACAGAGTGAAACCTCAAAATGAAACCGGTTACTGCCAACGAACGGTTTAACCTAGAAGAACGAAATTTGGCGAGCCAAGTGGGATTGGTGTACTGATCATTACCTGAAAGTTTCATCAAGATTGGGTGAAAAAGGGTGTGCTGAGATTTCAGGCAACTCGTAGTTTTTTGGGAGCTTGGCAGGCCCTTTCCATTAAAGTGATTCTCGCCAGTCTCTGCTTAGGGCTACATCAACAGCAAACAAACCATAGAGATAGAACTTGAAACTGCTTTATTGTGTCAAGTTACAAAGAGCTAGCACAAATGGTGTTTGATTTAGAGTTCCCAATACATGTATCCCTATAGGAGAAAACAGAGTGAAACCTCAAAATGAAACCGGTTACTGCCAATGAACGGTTTAACCTAGAAGAACAAAATTTGGCGAGCCAAGTGGGATTGGTGTACTGATCATTACCTGAAAGTTTCATCAAGATTGGGTGAAAAAGGGTGTGCTGAGATTTCAGGCAACTCGTAGATTTTTGGAAGCTTGGCAGGCCCTTTCCATGAAAGTGATTCTCGCCAGTCTCTGCTTAGGGCTACATCAACAGCAAACAAACCATAGAGAGAGAACTTGAAACTGCTTTATTGTGTCAAGTTTCAAAGAGCTAGCACAAACCCTGTTTGATTTAGAGTTCCAAATACATGTATCCCTATAGGAGAAAACAGAGTGAAACCTCAAAATGAAACCGGTTACTGCCAACGAACGGTTTAACCTAGAAGAACGAAATTTGGCAAGCCAAGTGGGAATGGTGTACTGATCATTACCTGAAAGTTTCATGAAGATTGGGTGAAATAGGGTGTGCTGAGATTTCAGGCAACTCGTAGTTTTTTGGAAGCTTGGCAGGCCCTTTCCATGAAAGTGATTCTCGCCAGTCTCTGCTTAGGGCTACATCAACAGCAAACAAACCATAGAGATAGAACTTCAAACTGCTTTATTGTGTCAAGTTTGAAAGAGCTAGTACAAACCGTGTTTGATTTAGAGTTCCAAATGCATGTATCCCTATAGGAGAAAACAGAGTGAAACCTCAAAATGAAACCGGTTACTACCAACGAACGGTTTAACCTAGAAGAACGAAATTTGGCAAGCCAAGTGGCATTGGTGTACTTAACATTACCTGAAAGTTTCATCAACATTGGGTGAAAAAGGGTGTGCTGATATTTCAGGAAACTCATAGTTTTTTGGAAGCTTGGCAGGCCCTTTCCATTAAAGTGATTCTCGCCAGTCTCTGCTTAGGGCTACATCAACAGAAAACAAACCATAGAGATAGAACTTGAAACTGCTTTATTGTGTCAAGTTTCAAAGAGCTAGCACAAACCGTGTTTGATTTAGAGTTCCAAATACATGTATCCCTATAGGAGAAAACAGAGTGAAACCTCAAAATGAAACCGGTTACTGCCAACGAACGGTTTAACCTAGAAGAACGAAATTTGGCGAGCCAAGTGGGATTGGTGTACTGATCATTACCTGAAAGTTTCATCAAGATTGGGTGAAAAAGTGTGTGCTGAGACTTCTGGCAACTCCTAGTTTTTTGGAAGCTTCGCAGGCCCTTTCCATGAAAGTGATTCTCGCCAGTCTCTGCTTAGGGCTACATCAACAGCAAACAAACCATAGAGTTAGAACTTGAAACTGCTTTATTGTGTCAAGTTTCGAAGAGCTAGCACAAACCGTGTTTGATTTAGTGTTCCAAATACATGTATCCCTATAGGAGAAAACAAAGCGAAACCTCAAAATGAAACCGGTTACTGCCATGAACGGTTTAACCTAGAAGAACGAAATTTGGCGAGCCAAGTGGGATTGGTGTACTGATCATTACCTGAAAGTTTTATCATGATTGGGTGAAAAAGTGTGTGCTGAGATTTCAGGCAACTCGTAGTTTTTTGGAAGCTTGGCAGGCCCTTTCCATGAAAGTGATTCTCGGCAGTCTCTGCTTAGGGCTACATCAACAGCAAACAAACCATAGAGATAGAACTTGAAACTGCTTTATTGTGTCAAGTTTCAAGGAGCTAGCACAAACCGTGTTTGATTTAGAGTTCCAAGTACATGTATCCCTATAGACGAAAAAAGAGTGAAACCTCAAAATGAAACCGGTTACTGCCAACGAACGGTTTAACCTAGAAGAACGAAATTTGGCGAGCCAAATGGGATTGGTGTACTGATCATTACCTGAAAGTTACATCAAGATTGGGTGAAAAAGTGTGTGCTGAGAATTCTGGCAACTCGTAGTATTTTGGAAGCTTGGCAGGCCCTTTCCATAAAGTGAATCTCGCCAGTATCTGCTTAGGGCTACATCAACAGCAAACAAACCATAGAGATAGAACTTGAAACTGCTTTATTGTGTCAAGTTTCAAAGAGCTAGCACAAACCGTGTTTGATTTAGAGTTCCAAATACATGTATCCCTATAGGAGAAAACAGAGTGAAACCTCAAAATGAAACCGGTTACTGCCAATGAACGTTTTAACCTAGAAAAACGAAATTTGGCGAGCCAAGTGGGATTGGTGTACTGATCATTACCTGAAAGTTTCATCAAGATTGGGTGAAAAAGTGTTTGCTGAGATTTCAGGCAACTCGTAGTTTTTTGGAAGCTTGGCAGGCCCTTTCCATGAAAGTGATTCTCGCCAGTCTCTGCTTAGGGCTACATCAACAGCAAACAAACCATAGAGATGGAACTTGACACTGCTTTATTGTGTCAAGTTTCAAAGAGCTAGCACAAACCGAGTTTGATTTAGAGTTCCAAATACATGTATCCCTATAGGAGAAAACAGAGTGAAACCTCAAAATGAAACCGGTTACTGCCAACGAACGGTTTAACCTAGAAGAACGAAATTTGGCGAAACAAGTGGGATTGGTGTACTGATCATTACCTGAGAGTTTCATCAACATTGGGTGAAAAAGGGTCTGCTGAGACTTCAGGCAACTCGTAGTTTTTTGGAAGCTTGGCAGGCCCTTTCCATGAAAGTGATTCTCGCCAGTCTCTGCTTAGGGCTACATCAACAGCAAACAAACCATAGAGATGGAACTTGACACTGCTTTAATGTGTCAAGTTTCAAAGAGCTAGCACAAACCGAGTTTGATTTAGAGTTCCAAATACATGTATCCCTATAGGAGAAAACAGAGTGAAACCTCAAAATGAAACCGGTTACTGCCAACGAACGGTTTAACCTAGAAGAACGAAATTTGGCGAGCCAAGTGGGATTGGTGTACTGATCATTACCTGAAAGTTTCATCAAGATTGGGTGAAAAAGGGTGTGCTGAGATTTCAGGCAACTCGTAGTTTTTTGGAAGCTTGGCAGGCCCTTTCCATGAAAGTGATTCTCGCCAGTCTCTGCTTAGGCCTACATCAACAGCAAAAAAACCATAGAGATAGAACTTGAAACTGCTTTATTGTGTCAAGTTTCAAAGAGCTAGCACAAACCGTGTTTGTTTTAGAGTTCCAAATACATGTATCGCTATAGGAGAAAACAGAGTGAAACCTCAAAATGAAACCGGTTACTGCCAACGAACGGATTAACCTAGAAGAACGAAATTTGGCGAGCCAAGTGGGATTGGTGTACTGATCATTACCTGAAAGTTTCATCAAGATTGGGTGAAAAAGGGTGTGCTGAGATTTCAGGCAACTCGTAGTTTTTTGGAAGCTTGTCAGGCCCTTTGCATGAAAGTGATTCTCGCCAGTCTCTGCTTAGGCCTACATCAACAGCAAACAAACCATAGAGATAGAACTTGAAACTGCTTTATTGTGTCAAGTTTCAAAGAGCTATCACAAACCGTGTTTGATTTAGAGTTCCAAATACATGTATCGCTATAGGAGAAAACAGAGTGAAACCTCAAAATGAAACCGGTTACTGCCAACGAACGGTTTAACCTAGAAGAACGAAATTTGGCGAAACAAGTGGGATTGGTGTACTGATCATTACCTGAGAGTTTCATCAACATTGGGTGAAAAAGGGTCTGCTGAGACTTCAGGCAACTCGTAGTTTTTTGGAAGCTTGGCAGGCCCTTTCCATGAAAGTGATTCTCGCCTGTCTCTGCTTAGGGCTACATCAACAGCAAACAAACCATAGAGATAGAAATTGAAACTGCTATATTCTGTCAAGTTTCAAAGGGCTAGCACCAACCGTGTTTGATTTAGAGTTCCAAATACATGTATCCCTATAGGAGAAAACAGAGTGAAACCTCAAAATGAAACCGGTTACTGCCAACGAACGGTTTAACCTAGAAGAACGAAATTTGGCGAGCCAAGTGGGATTGTTGTACTGATCATTACCTGAAAGTTTCATCAACATTGGTTGAAAAAGGGTGTGCTGAGATTTCAGGCAACTCGTAGTTTTTTGGAAGCTTGGCAGGCCCTTTCCATGAAAGTGATTCTCGCCAGTCTCTGCTTAGGCCTACATCAACAGCAAACAAACCATAGAGATAGAACTTGAAACTGCTTTATTGTGTCAAGTTTCAAAGAGCTAGCACAAACCGTGTTTGATTTAGAGTTCCAAATACATGTATCCCTATAGGAGAAAACAGAGTGAAACCTCAAAATGAAACCGGTTACTGCCAACGAACGGTTTAACCTAGAAGAACGAAATTTGGCGAGCCAAGTGGGATTGTTGTACTGATCATTACCTGAAAGTTTCATCAACATTGGTTGAAAAAGGGTGTGCTGAGATTTCAGGAAACTCGTAGTTTTTTGGAAGCTTGGCAGGCCCTTTCCATGAATTTGATTATCGCCTGTCTCTGCTTAGGGCTACATCAACAGCAAACAAACCATAGAGATAGAAATTGAAACTGCTTTATTCTGTCAAGTTTCAAAGGGCTAGCACCAACCGTGTTTGATTTAGAGTTCCAAATACATGTATCGCTATAGGAGAAAACAGAGTGAAACCTCAATATGAAACCGGTTACTGCCAACGAACGGTTTAACCTAGAAGAACGAAATTTGGCGAGCCAAGTGGGATTGGTGTACTGATCATTACCTGAAAGTTTCATCAAGATTGGGTGAAAAAAGGGTGTGCTGAGATTTCAGGAAACTCGTAGTTTTTTGGAAGCTTGGCAGGCCCTTTCCATAAAAGTGATTCTCGCCAGTCTCTGCTTAGGGCTACATCAATAGCAAACAAACCATAGAGATGGAACTTGAAACTGCTCTATTGTGTCAAGTTTCAAAGAGCTAGCACAAACCGTGTTTGATTTAGAGTTCCAAATACATGTATCCCTATAGGAGAAAACAGAGTGAAACCTCAAAATGAAACCGGTTACTGCCAACGAACGGTTTAACCTAGAAGAACGAAATTTGGCGAGCCAAGTGGGATTGGTGTACTGATCATTACCTGAAAGTTCCATCAACATTGGGTGAAAAAGTGTTTGCTGAGATTTCAGGCAACTCGTAGTTTTTTGGAAGCTTGGCAGGCCCTTTCCATGAAAGTGATTCTCGCCTGTCTCTGCTTAGGGCTACATCAACAGCAAACAAACCATAGAGATAGAAATTGAAACTGCTTTATTCTGTCAAGTTTCAAAGGGCTAGCACCAACCGTGTTTGATTTAGAGTTCCAAATACATGTATCCCTATAGGAGAAAACAGAGTGAAACCTCAAAATGAAACCGGTTACTGCCAACGAACGGTTTAACCTAGAAGAACGAAATTTGGCGAGCCAAGTGGGATTGGTGTACTGATCATTACCTGAAAGTTTCATCAAGATTGGGTGAAAAAGTGTGTGCTGAGATTTCAGGCAACTCGTAGTTTTTTGGAAGCTTGGCAGGCCCTTTCCATGAAAGTGATTCTCGCCAGTCTCTGCTTAGGGCTACATCAACAGCAAACAAACCATAGTGATAGAACTTGAAACTGCTTTATTGTGTCAAGTTTCAAAGAGGTAGCACAAACCGTGTTTGATTTAGAGTTCCAAATACATGTATCCCTATAGGAGAAAACAGAGTGAAACCTCAAAATGAAACCGGTTACTGCCAACAAACGGTTTAACCTAGAAGAACGAAATTTGGCGAGCCAAGTGGAATTGGTGTACTGATCATTACTTGAAAGTTTCATCAAGATTGGGTGAAAAAGTGTGTGCTGAGATTTCAGGCAACTCGTAGTTTTTTGGAAGCTTGGCAGGCCCTTTCCATGAAAGTGATTCTCGCCAGTCTCTGCTTAGGGCTACATCAACAGCAAACAAACCATAGAGATAGAACTTGAAACTGCTTTATTGTGTCAAGTTTCAAAGAGCTAGCACAAACCGTGTTTGATTTAGAGTTCCAAATACATGTATCCCTATAGGAGAAAACAGAGTGAAACCTCAAAATGAAACCGGTTACTGCTAATAAACGGTATAACGTAGAAGAACGAAATTTGGCAAGCCAAGTGGGATTGGTGTACTGATCATTACCTGAAAGTTTCATCAAGATTGGGTGAAAAAGGGTATGCTGAGATTTCAGGCAACTCGTAGTTTTTTGGAATCTTGGCAGGCCCTTTCCATGAAAGTGATTCTCGGCAGTCTCTGCTTAGGGCTACATCAACATCAAACAAACCACAGAGACAGAACTTGAAACTGCTTTATTGTGTCAAGTTTCAAAGAGCTAGCACAAACCGTGTTTGATTTAGAGTTCCAAATACATGTATCCCTATAGAAGAAAACAGAGTAAAACCTCAAAATTAAACCGGTTACTGCCAAGGAACGGTTTAACCTAGAAGAACGAAATTCGGTGAGCCAAGTGGGATTGGTGTGCTGATCATTACTTGAAAGTTTCATCAAGATTGGGTGAAAAAGTGTGTGCTGAGATTTCGGGCAACTCGTAGTTTTTTGGAAGCTTGGCAGGCCCTTTCCATGAAAGTGATTCTCGCCAGTCTCTGCTTAGGGCTACATCAACAGCAAACAAACCATAGAGATAGAACTTGAAACTGCTTTATTGTGTCAAGTTTCAAAGAGCTAGCACAAACCGTGTTTGATTTAGAGTTCCAAATACATGTATCCCTATAGGAGAAAACAGAGTGAAACCTCAAAATGAAACCGGTTACTGCCAAGGAACGGTTTAACCTAGAAGAACGAAATTTGGCGAGCCAAGTGGGATTGGTGTACTGATCATTACCTGAAAGTTTCATCAAGATTGGGTGAAAACATGTGTGCTGAGATTTCAGGCAACTCGTAGTTTTTTGGAATCTTGGCAGGCCCTTTCCATTAAAGTGATTCTCGCCAGTCTCTGCTTAGGGCTACATCAACAGCAAACAAACCATAGAGATAGAACTTGAAACTGCTTTATTGTGTCAAGTTTCAAAGAGCTAGCACAAATGGTGTTTGATTTAGAGTTCCAAATACATGTATCCCTATAGGAGAAAACAGAGTGAAACCTCAAAATGAAACCGGTTACTGCCAACGAACGGTTTAACCTAGAAGAACGAAATTTGGCGAGCCAAGTGGGATTGGTGTACTGATCATTACCTGAAAGTTTCATCAAGATTGGGTGAAAAAAGGGTGTGCTGAGATTTCAGGCAACTCTTAGTTTTTTGGAAGCTTGGCAGGCCCTTTCCATAAAAGTGATTCTCGCCAGTCTCTGCTTAGGGCTACATCAATAGCAAACAAACCATAGAGATAGAACTTGAAACTGCTTTATTGTGTCAAGTTTCAAAGAGCTAGCACAAACCGTGTTTGATTTAGAGTTCCAAATACATGTATCCCTATAGGAGAAAACAGAGTGAAACCTCAAAATGAAACCGGTTACTGCCAACGAACGGTTTAACCTAGAAGAACGAAATTTGGCGAGCCAAGTGGGATTGGTGTACTGATCATTACCTGAAAGTTTCATCAAGATTGGGTGAAAAAGTGTGTGCTGAGATTTCAGGCAACTCGTATTTTTTTGGAAGCTTGGCAGGCCCTTTCCATGAAAGTGATTCTCGCCAGTCTCTGCTTAGGGCTACATCAACAGCAAACAAACCATAGAGATAGAACTTGAAACTGCTTTATTGTGTCAATTTCAAAGAGCTAGCACAAACCGTGTTTGATTTAGAGTTCCAAATACATGTATCCCTATAGGAGAAAACAGAGTGAAACCACAAAATGAAACCGGTTACTGCCAACGAACGGTTTAATATAGAAGAACGAAATATGGCGAGCCAATTGGGATTGGTGTACTGATCATTACCTGAAAGTTTCATCAAGATTGGGTGAAAAAGTGTTTCCTGAGATTTTAGGCAACTCGTAGTTTTTTGGAAGCTTGGCAGGCCCTTTCCATGAAAGTGATTCTCGGCAGTCTCTGCTTAGGGCTACATCAACAGCAAACAAACCACAGAGACAGAACTTGAAACTGCTTTATTGTGTCAAGTTTCAAAGAGCTAGCACAAACCGTGTTTGATTTAGAGTTCCAAATACATGTATCCCTATAGAAGAAAACAGAGTAAAACCTCAAAATTAAACCGGTTACTGCCAACGAACGGTTTAACCTAGAAGAACGAAATTCGGTGAGCCAAGTGGGATTGGTGTACTGATCATTACTTGAAAGTTTCATCAAGATTGGGTGAAAAAGAGTGTGCTGAGATTTCGGGCAACTCGTAGTTTTTTGGAAGCTTGGCAGGCCCTTTCCATGAAAGTGATTCTCGCCAGTCTCTGCTTAGGGCTACATCAACAGCAAACAAACCATAGAGATAGAACTTGAAACTGCTTTATTGTGTCAAGTTTCAAAGAGCTAGCACAAACCGTGTTTGATTTAGAGTCCCAAATACATGTATCCCTATAGGAGAAAACAGAGTGAAACCTCAAAATGAAACAGGTTACTGCCAACGAACGGTTTAACCTAGAAGAACGAAATTTGGCGAGCCAAGTGGGATTGGTGTACTGATCATTACCTGAAAGTTTCATCAAGATTGGGTGAAAACATGTGTGCTGAGATTTCAGGCAACTCATAGTTTTTTGGAAGCTTGGCAGGCCCTTTCCATGAAAGTGATTCTCGCCAGTCTCTGCTTAGGGCTACATCAACAGCAAACAAACCATAGAGATAGAACTTGAAACTGCTTTATTGTGTCAAGTTTCAAAGAGCTAGCACAAATGGTGTTTGATTTAGAGTTCCAAATACATGTATCGCTATAGGAGAAAACAGAGTGAAACCTCAAAATGAAACCGGTTACTGCCAACGAACGATTTAACCTAGAAGAACGAAATTTGGTGAGCCAAGTGGGATTGGTGTACTGATCATTACCTGAAAGTTTCATCAAGATTGGGTGAAAAAAGGGTGTGCTGAGATTTCAGGCAACTCGTAGTTTTTTGGAAGCTTGGCAGGCCCTTTCCATAAAAGTGATTCTCGCCAGTCTCTGCTTAGGGCTACATCAATAGCAAACAAACCATAGAGATAGAACTTGAAACTGCTTTATTGTGTCAAGTTTCAAAGAGCTAGCACAAACCGTTTTTGATTTAGAGTTCCAAATACATGTATCCCTATAGGAGAAAACAGAGTGAAACCTCAAAATGAAACCGGTTACTGCCAACGAACGGTTTAACCTAGAAGAACGAAATTTGGCGAGCCAAGTGGGATTGGTGTACTGATCATTACCTGAAAGTTTCATCAAGATTGGGTGAAAAAGTGTGTGCTGAGATTACAGGCAACTCGTAGTTTTTTGGAAGCTTGGCAGGCCCTTTCCATGAAAGTGATTCTCGCCTGTCTCTGCTTAGGGCTACATCAATAGCAAACAAACCATAGAGATAGAAATTGAAACTGCTTTATTGTGTCAAGTTTCAAAGGGCTAGCACAAACCGTGTTTGATTTAGAGTTCCAAATACATGTATCCCTATAGGAGAAAACAGAGTGAAACCTCAAAATGAAACCGGTTACTGCCAACGAACGGTTTAACCTAGAAGAACGAAATTTGGCGAGCCAAGTGGAATTGGTGTACTGATCATTACCTGAAAGTTTCATCAAGATTGGGTGAAAAAGTGTGTGCTGAGATTTCAGGCAACTCGTAGTTTTTTGGAAGCTTGGCAGGCCCTTTCCATGAAAGTGATTCTCGCCAGTCTCTGCTTAGGGCTACATCAACAGCAAACAAACCATAGAGATAGAACTTGAAACTGCTTTATTGTGTCAAGTTTCAAAGAGCTAGCACAAACCGTGTTTGATTTAGAGTTCCAAATACATGTATCCCTATAGGAGAAAACAGAGTGAAACCTCAAAATGAAACCGGTTACTGCCAACAAACGGTATAACGTAGAAGAACGAAATTTGGCAAGCCAAGTGGGATTGGTGTACTGATCATTACCTGAAAGTTTCATCAAGATTGGGTGAAAAAAGGGTGTGCTGAGATTTCAGGCAACTCTTAGTTTTTTGGAAGCTTGGCAGGCCCTTTCCATAAAAGTGATTCTCGCCAGTCTCTGCTTAGGGCTACATCAATAGCAAACAAACCATAGAGATAGAACTTGAAACTGCTTTATTGTGTCAAGTTTCAAAGAGCTAGCACAAACCGTGTTTGATTTAGAGTTCCAAATACATGTATCCCTATAGGAGAAAACAGAGTGAAACCTCAAAATGAAACCGGTTACTGCCAACGAACGGTTTAACCTAGAAGAACGAAATTTGGCGAGCCAAGTGGGATTGGTGTACTGATCATTACCTGAAAGTTTCATCAAGATTGGGTGAAAAAGTGTGTGCTGAGATTTCAGGCAACTCGTATTTTTTTGGAAGCTTGGCAGGCCCTTTCCATGAAAGTGATTCTCGCCAGTCTCTGCTTAGGGCTACATCAACAGCAAACAAACCATAGAGATAGAACTTGAAACTGCTTTATTGTGTCAATTTCAAAGAGCTAGCACAAACCGTGTTTGATTTAGAGTTCCAAATACATGTATCCCTATAGGAGAAAACAGAGTGAAACCACAAAATGAAACCGGTTACTGCCAACGAACGGTTTAATATAGAAGAACGAAATATGGCGAGCCAATTGGGATTGGTGTACTGATCATTACCTGAAAGTTTCATCAAGATTGGGTGAAAAAGTGTTTCCTGAGATTTCAGGCAACTCGTAGTTTTTTGGAAGCTTGGCAGGCCCTTTCCATGAAAGTGATTCTCGGCAGTCTCTGCTTAGGGCTACATCAACAGCAAACAAACCACAGAGACAGAACTTGAAACTGCTTTATTGTGTCAAGTTTCAAAGAGCTAGCACAAACCGTGTTTGATTTAGAGTTCCAAATACATGTATCCCTATAGAAGAAAACAGAGTAAAACCTCAAAATTAAACCGGTTACTGCCAACGAACGGTTTAACCTAGAAGAACGAAATTCGGTGAGCCAAGTGGGATTGGTGTACTGATCATTACTTGAAAGTTTCATCAAGATTGGGTGAAAAAGAGTGTGCTGAGATTTCGGGCAACTCGTAGTTTTTTGGAAGCTTGGCAGGCCCTTTCCATGAAAGTGATTCTCGCCAGTCTCTGCTTAGGGCTACATCAACAGCAAACAAACCATAGAGATAGAACTTGAAACTGCTTTATTGTGTCAAGTTTCAAAGAGCTAGCACAAACCGTGTTTGATTTAGAGTCCCAAATACATGTATCCCTATAGGAGAAAACAGAGTGAAACCTCAAAATGAAACAGGTTACTGCCAACGAACGGTTTAACCTAGAAGAACGAAATTTGGCGAGCCAAGTGGGATTGGTGTACTGATCATTACCTGAAAGTTTCATCAAGATTGGGTGAAAAAGTGTGTGCTGAGATTACAGGCAACTCGTAGTTTTTTGGAAGCTTGGCAGGCCCTTTCCATGAAAGTGATTCTCGCCTGTCTCTGCTTAGGGCTACATCAATAGCAAACAAACCATAGAGATAGAAATTGAAACTGCTTTATTGTGTCAAGTTTCAAAGGGCTAGCACAAACCGTGTTTGATTTAGAGTTCCAAATACATGTATCCCTATAGGAGAAAACAGAGTGAAACCTCAAAATGAAACCGGTTACTGCCAACGAACGGTTTAACCTAGAAGAACGAAATTTGGCGAGCCAAGTGGAATTGGTGTACTGATCATTACCTGAAAGTTTCATCAAGATTGGGTGAAAAAGTGTGTGCTGAGATTTCAGGCAACTCGTAGTTTTTTGGAAGCTTGGCAGGCCCTTTCCATGAAAGTGATTCTCGCCAGTCTCTGCTTAGGGCTACATCAACAGCAAACAAACCATAGAGATAGAACTTGAAACTGCTTTATTGTGTCAAGTTTCAAAGAGCTAGCACAAACCGTGTTTGATTTAGAGTTCCAAATACATGTATCCCTATAGGAGAAAACAGAGTGAAACCTCAAAATGAAACCGGTTACTGCCAATAAACGGTATAACGTAGAAGAACGAAATTTGGCAAGCCAAGTGGGATTGGTGTACTGATCATTACCTGAAAGTTTCATCAAGATTGGGTGAAAAAGTGTGTGCTCAGATTTCAGGCAACTCGTAGTTTTTTGGAAGCTTGGCAGGCCCTTTCCATGAAAGTGATTCTCGCCAGTCTCTGCTTAGGGCTACATCAACAGCAAACAAACCATAGAGATAGAACTTGAAACTGCTTTATTGTGTCAAGTTTCAAAGAGCTAGCACAAACCGTGTTTGATGTAGAGTTCCAAATACATGTATCCCTATAGGAGAAAACAGAGTGAAACCTCAAAATGAAACCGGTTACTGCCAACGAACGGTTTAACCTAGAAGAACGAAATTTGGCGAGCCAAGTGGGATTGGTGTACTGATCATTACCTGAAAGTTTCATCAAGATTGGGTGAAAAAGTGTGTGCTGATATTTCAGGCAACTCGTAGTTTTTTGGAAGCTTGGCAGGCCCTTTTCATGAAAGTGATTCTCGCCAGTCTCTGCTTAGGGCTACATCAACAGCAAACAAACCATAGAGATAGAACTTGAAACTGCTTTATTGTGTCAAGTTTCAAAGAGCTAGCACAAACCGTGTTTGATTTAGAGTTCCAAATACATGTATCCCTATAGGAGAAAACAGAGTGAAACCTCAAAATGAAACTGGTTACTGCCAATGAACGGTTTAACCTAGAAGAACGAAATTTGGCGAGCCAAGTGGAATTGGTGTACTGATCATTACCTGAAAGTTTCATCAAGATTGGGTGAAAAAGTGTGTGCTGAGATTTCAGGCAACTAGTAGTATTTTGGAAGCTTGGCAGGCCCTTTCCATGAAAGTGATTCTCGCCAGTCTCTGCTTAGGGCTACATCAACAGCAAACAAACCATAGAGATAGAACTTGAAACTGCTTTATTGTGTCAAGTTTCAAAGAGCTAGCACAAACCGTGTTTGATTTAGAGTTCCAAATACATGTATCCCTATAGGAGGAAAACAGAGTGAAACCACAAAATGAAACCGGTTACTGCCAACGAACGGTTTAATATAGAAGAACGAAATTTGGCGAGCCAATTGGGATTGGTGTACTGATCATTACCTGAAAGTTTCATCAAGATTGGGTGAAAAAGTGTTTCCTGAGATTTCAGGCAACTCGTAGTTTTTTGGAAGCTTGGCAGGCCCTTTCCATGAAAGTGATTCTCGCCAGTCTCTGCTTAGGGCTACATCAACAGCAAACAAACCACAGAGACAGAACTTGAAACTGCTTTATTGTGTCAAGTTTCAAAGAGCTAGCACAAACCGTGTTTGATTTAGAGTTCCAAATACATGTATCCCTATAGAAGAAAACAGAGTAAAACCTCAAAATTAAACCAGTTACTGCCAACGAACGGTTTAACCTAGAAGAACGAAATTCGGTGAGCCAAGTGGGATTGGTGTACTGATCATTACCTGAAAGTTTTTCAAGATTGGGTAAAAAAGTGTGTGCTGAGATTTAAGGCAACTCGTAGTTTTTTGGAAGCTTGGCAGGCCCTTTCCATGAAAGTGATTCTCGCCTGTCTCTGCTTAGGGCTACATCAACAGCAAACAAACCATAGAGATAGAACTTGAAACTGCTTTATTGTGTCAAGTTTCAAAGAGCTAGCACAAATGGTGTTTGATTTAGAGTTCCAAATACATGTATCGCTATAGGAGAAAACAGAGTGAAACCTCAAAATGAAACCGGTTACTGCCAACGAACGGTTTAACCTAGAAGAACGAAATTTGGTGAGCCAAGTGGGATTGGTGTACTGATCATTACCTGAAAGTTTCATCAAGATTGGGTGAAAAAAGGGTGTGCTGAGATTTCAGGCAACTCGTAGTTTTTTGGAAGCTTGGCAGGCCCTTTCCATAAAAGTGATTCTCGCCAGTCTCTGCTTAGGGCTACATCAATAGCAAACAAACCATAGAGATAGAACTTGAAACTGCTTTATTGTGTCAAGTTTCAAAGAGCTAGCACAAACCGTGTTTGATTTAGAGTTCCAAATACATGTATCCCTATAGGAGAAAACAGAGTGAAACCTCAAAATGAAACCGGTTACTGCCAACGAACGGTTTAACCTAGAAGAACGAAATTTGGCGAGCCAAGTGGGATTGGTGTACTGATCATTATCTGAAAGTTTCATCAAGATTGGGTGAAAAAGTGTGTGCTGAGATTTCAGGCAACTCGTAGTTTTTTGGAAGCTTGGCAGGCCCTTTCCATGAAAGTGATTCTCGCCAGTCTCTGCTTAGGGCTACATCAACAGCAAACAAACCATAGAGATAGAACTTGAAACTGCTTTATTGTGTCAATTTCAAAGAGCTAGCACAAACCGTGTTTGATTTAGAGTTCCAAATACATGTATCCCTATAGGAGAAAACAGAGTGAAACCACAAAATGAAACCGGTTACTGCCAACGAACGGTTTAATATAGAAGAACGAAATATGGCGAGCCAATTGGGATTGGTGTACTGATCATTACCTGAAAGTTTCATCAAGATTGGGTGAAAAAGTGTTTCCTGAGATTTCGGGCAACTCGTAGTTTTTTGGAAGCTTGGCAGGCCCTTTCCATGAAAGTGATTCTCGGCAGTCTCTGCTTAGGGCTACATCAACAGCAAACAAACCACAAAGACAGAACTTGAAACTGCTTTATTGTGTCAAGTTTCAAAGAGCTAGCACAAACCGTGTTTGATTTAGAGTTCCAAATACATGTATCCCTATAGAAGAAAACAGAGTAAAACCTCAAAATTAAAACCGGTTACTGCCAACGAACGGTTTAACCTAGAAGAACGAAATTCGGTGAGCCAAGTGGGATTGGTGTACTGATCATTACTTGAAAGTTTCATCAAGATTGGGTGAAAAAGAGTGTGCTGAGATTTCGGGCAACTCGTAGTTTTTTGGAAGCTTGGCAGGCCCTTTCCATGAAAGTGATTCTCGCCAGTCTCTGCTTAGGGCTACATCAACAGCAAACAAACCATAGAGATAGAACTTGAAACTGCTTTATTGTGTCAAGTTTCAAAGAGCTAGCACAAAACCGTGTTTGATTTAGAGTCCCAAATACATGTATCCCTATAGGAGAAAACAGAGTGAAACCTCAAAATGAAACAGGTTACTGCCAACGAACGGTTTAACCTAGAAGAACGAAATTTGGCGAGCCAAGTGGGATTGGTGTACTGATCATTACCTGAAAGTTTCATCAAGATTGGGTGAAAACATGTGTGCTGAGATTTCAGGCAACTCATAGTTTTTTGGAAGCTTGGCAGGCCCTTTCCATGAAAGTGATTCTCGCCAGTCTCTGCTTAGGGCTACATCAACAGCAAACAAAACATAGAGATAGAACTTGAAACTGCTTTATTGTGTCAAGTTTCAAAGAGCTAGCACAAATGGTGTTTGATTTAGAGTTCCAAATACATGTATCGCTATAGGAGAAAACAGAGTGAAACCTCAAAATGAAACCAGTTACTGCCAACGAACGGTTTAACCTAGAAGAACGAAATTTGGTGAGCCAAGTGGGATTGGTGTACTGATCATTACCTGAAAGTTTCATCAAGATTGGGTGAAAAAAGGGTGTGCTGAGATTTCAGGCAACTCTTAGTTTTTTGGAAGCTTGGCAGGCCCTTTCCATAAAAGTGATTCTCGCCAGTCTCTGCTTAGGGCTACATCAATAGCAAACAAACCATAGAGATAGAACTTGAAACTGCTTTATTGTGTCAAGTTTCAAAGAGCTAGCACAAACCGTGTTTGATTTAGAGTTCCAAATACATGTATCCCTATAGGAGAAAACAGAGTGAAACCTCAAAATGAAACCGGTTACTGCCAACGAACGGTTTAACCTAGAAGAACGAAATTTGGCGAGCCAAGTGGGATTGGTGTACTGATCATTACCTGAAAGTTTCATCAAGATTGGGTGAAAAAGTGTGTGCTGAGATTTCAGGCAACTCGTATTTTTTTGGAAGCTTGGCAGGCCCTTTCCATGAAAGTGATTCTCGCCAGTCTCTGCTTAGGGCTACATCAACAGCAAACAAACCATAGAGATAGAACTTGAAACTGCTTTATTGTGTCAATTTCAAAGAGCTAGCACAAACCGTGTTTGATTTAGAGTTCCAAATACATGTATCCCTATAGGAGAAAACAGAGTGAAACCACAAAATGAAACCGGTTACTGCCAACGAACGGTTTAATATAGAAGAACGAAATATGGCGAGCCAATTGGGATTGGTGTACTGATCATTACCTGAAAGTTTCATCAAGATTGGGTGAAAAAGTGTTTCCTGAGATTTCAGGCAACTCGTAGTTTTTTGGAAGCTTGGCAGGCCCTTTCCATGAAAGTGATTCTCGGCAGTCTCTGCTTAGGGCTACATCAACAGCAAACAAACCACAGAGACAGAACTTGAAACTGCTTTATTGTGTCAAGTTTCAAAGAGCTAGCACAAACCGTGTTTGATTTAGAGTTCCAAATACATGTATCCCTATAGAAGAAAACAGAGTAAAACCTCAAAATTAAACCGGTTACTGCCAACGAACGGTTTAACCTAGAAGAACGAAATTCGGTGAGCCAAGTGGGATTGGTGTACTGATCATTACTTGAAAGTTTCATCAAGATTGGGTGAAAAAGAGTGTGCTGAGATTTCGGGCAACTCGTAGTTTTTTGGAAGCTTGGCAGGCCCTTTCCATGAAAGTGATTCTCGCCAGTCTCTGCTTAGGGCTACATCAACAGCAAACAAACCATAGAGATAGAACTTGAAACTGCTTTATTGTGTCAAGTTTCAAAGAGCTAGCACAAACCGTGTTTGATTTAGAGTCCCAAATACATGTATCCCTATAGGAGAAAACAGAGTGAAACCTCAAAATGAAACAGGTTACTGCCAACGAACGGTTTAACCTAGAAGAACGAAATTTGGCGAGCCAAGTGGGATTGGTGTACTGATCATTACCTGAAAGTTTCATCAAGATTGGGTGAAAAAGTGTGTGCTGAGATTACAGGCAACTCGTAGTTTTTTGGAAGCTTGGCAGGCCCTTTCCATGAAAGTGATTCTCGCCTGTCTCTGCTTAGGGCTACATCAATAGCAAACAAACCATAGAGATAGAAATTGAAACTGCTTTATTGTGTCAAGTTTCAAAGGGCTAGCACAAACCGTGTTTGATTTAGAGTTCCAAATACATGTATCCCTATAGGAGAAAACAGAGTGAAACCTCAAAATGAAACCGGTTACTGCCAACGAACGGTTTAACCTAGAAGAACGAAATTTGGCGAGCCAAGTGGAATTGGTGTACTGATCATTACCTGAAAGTTTCATCAAGATTGGGTGAAAAAGTGTGTGCTGAGATTTCAGGCAACTCGTAGTTTTTTGGAAGCTTGGCAGGCCCTTTCCATGAAAGTGATTCTCGCCAGTCTCTGCTTAGGGCTACATCAACAGCAAACAAACCATAGAGATAGAACTTGAAACTGCTTTATTGTGTCAAGTTTCAAAGAGCTAGCACAAACCGTGTTTGATTTAGAGTTCCAAATACATGTATCCCTATAGGAGAAAACAGAGTGAAACCTCAAAATGAAACCGGTTACTGCCAATAAACGGTATAACGTAGAAGAACGAAATTTGGCAAGCCAAGTGGGATTGGTGTACTGATCATTACCTGAAAGTTTCATCAAGATTGGGTGAAAAAGTGTGTGCTCAGATTTCAGGCAACTCGTAGTTTTTTGGAAGCTTGGCAGGCCCTTTCCATGAAAGTGATTCTCGCCAGTCTCTGCTTAGGGCTACATCAACAGCAAACAAACCATAGAGATAGAACTTGAAACTGCTTTATTGTGTCAAGTTTCAAAGAGCTAGCACAAACCGTGTTTGATGTAGAGTTCCAAATACATGTATCCCTATAGGAGAAAACAGAGTGAAACCTCAAAATGAAACCGGTTACTGCCAACGAACGGTTTAACCTAGAAGAACGAAATTTGGCGAGCCAAGTGGGATTGGTGTACTGATCATTACCTGAAAGTTTCATCAAGATTGGGTGAAAAAGTGTGTGCTGATATTTCAGGCAACTCGTAGTTTTTTGGAAGCTTGGCAGGCCCTTTTCATGAAAGTGATTCTCGCCAGTCTCTGCTTAGGGCTACATCAACAGCAAACAAACCATAGAGATAGAACTTGAAACTGCTTTATTGTGTCAAGTTTCAAAGAGCTAGCACAAACCGTGTTTGATTTAGAGTTCCAAATACATGTATCCCTATAGGAGAAAACAGAGTGAAACCTCAAAATGAAACTGGTTACTGCCAATGAACGGTTTAACCTAGAAGAACGAAATTTGGCGAGCCAAGTGGAATTGGTGTACTGATCATTACCTGAAAGTTTCATCAAGATTGGGTGAAAAAGTGTGTGCTGAGATTTCAGGCAACTAGTAGTATTTTGGAAGCTTGGCAGGCCCTTTCCATGAAAGTGATTCTCGCCAGTCTCTGCTTAGGGCTACATCAACAGCAAACAAACCATAGAGATAGAACTTGAAACTGCTTTATTGTGTCAAGTTTCAAAGAGCTAGCACAAACCGTGTTTGATTTAGAGTTCCAAATACATGTATCCCTATAGGAGAAAACAGAGTGAAATCTCAAAATGAAACCGGTTACTGCCAACGAACGGTTTAACCTAGAAGAACGAAATTTGGCAAGCAAAGTGGGATTGGTGTACTGATCATTACCTGAAAGTTTCATCAAGATTGGGTGAAATAGGGTATGCTGAGATTTCAGGCAACTCGTAGTTTTTTGGAATCTTGGCAGGCCCTTTCCATGAAAGTGATTCTCGCCAGTCTCTGCTTAGGGCTACATCAACAGCAAACAAACCATAGAGATAGAACTTGAAACTGCTTTATTGTGTCAAGTTTCAAAGAGCTAGCACAAACCGTGTTTGATTTAGAGTTCCAAATACATGTATCCCTATAGGAGAAAACAGAGTGAAACCACAAAATGAAACCGGTTACTGCCAACGAACGGTTTAATATAGAAGAACGAAATTTGGCGAGCCAATTGGGATTGGTGTACTGATCATTACCTGAAAGTTTCATCAAGATTGGGTGAAAAAGTGTTTCCTGAGATTTCAGGCAACTCGTAGTTTTTTGGAAGCTTGGCAGGCCCTTTCCATGAAAGTGATTCTCGGCAGTCTCTGCTTAGGGCTACATCAACAGCAAACAAACCACAGAGACAGAACTTGAAACTGCTTTATTGTGTCAAGTTTCAAAGAGCTAGCACAAACCGTGTTTGATTTAGAGTTCCAAATACATGTATCCCTATAGAAGAAAACAGAGTAAAACCTCAAAATTAAACCAGTTACTGCCAACGAACGGTTTAACCTAGAAGAACGAAATTCGGTGAGCCAAGTGGGATTGGTGTACTGATCATTACCTGAAAGTTTTTCAAGATTGGGTAAAAAAGTGTGTGCTGAGATTTAAGGCAACTCGTAGTTTTTTGGAAGCTTGGCAGGCCCTTTCCATGAAAGTGATTCTCGCCTGTCTCTGCTTAGGGCTACATCAACAGCAAACAAACCATAGAGATAGAACTTGAAACTGCTTTATTGTGTCAAGTTTCAAAGAGCTAGCACAAATGGTGTTTGATTTAGAGTTCCAAATACATGTATCGCTATAGGAGAAAACAGAGTGAAACCTCAAAATGAAACCGGTTACTGCCAACGAACGGTTTAACCTAGAAGAACGAAATTTGGTGAGCCAAGTGGGATTGGTGTACTGATCATTACCTGAAAGTTTCATCAAGATTGGGTGAAAAAAGGGTGTGCTGAGATTTCAGGCAACTCGTAGTTTTTTGGAAGCTTGGCAGGCCCTTTCCATAAAAGTGATTCTCGCCAGTCTCTGCTTAGGGCTACATCAATAGCAAACAAACCATAGAGATAGAACTTGAAACTGCTTTATTGTGTCAAGTTTCAAAGAGCTAGCACAAACCGTGTTTGATTTAGAGTTCCAAATACATGTATCCCTATAGGAGAAAACAGAGTGAAACCTCAAAATGAAACCGGTTACTGCCAACGAACGGTTTAACCTAGAAGAACGAAATTTGGCGAGCCAAGTGGGATTGGTGTACTGATCATTATCTGAAAGTTTCATCAAGATTGGGTGAAAAAGTGTGTGCTGAGATTTCAGGCAACTCGTAGTTTTTTGGAAGCTTGGCAGGCCCTTTCCATGAAAGTGATTCTCGCCAGTCTCTGCTTAGGGCTACATCAACAGCAAACAAACCATAGAGATAGAACTTGAAACTGCTTTATTGTGTCAATTTCAAAGAGCTAGCACAAACCGTGTTTGATTTAGAGTTCCAAATACATGTATCCCTATAGGAGGAAAACAGAGTGAAACCACAAAATGAAACCGGTTACTGCCAACGAACGGTTTAATATAGAAGAACGAAATATGGCGAGCCAATTGGGATTGGTGTACTGATCATTACCTGAAAGTTTCATCAAGATTGGGTGAAAAAGTGTTTCCTGAGATTTCGGGCAACTCGTAGTTTTTTGGAAGCTTGGCAGGCCCTTTCCATGAAAGTGATTCTCGGCAGTCTCTGCTTAGGGCTACATCAACAGCAAACAAACCACAAAGACAGAACTTGAAACTGCTTTATTGTGTCAAGTTTCAAAGAGCTAGCACAAACCGTGTTTGATTTAGAGTTCCAAATACATGTATCCCTATAGAAGAAAACAGAGTAAAACCTCAAAATTAAACCGGTTACTGCCAACGAACGGTTTAACCTAGAAGAACGAAATTTCGGTGAGCCAAGTGGGATTGGTGTACTGATCATTACCTGAAAGTTTCATCAAGATTGGGTGAAAAAGAGTGTGCTGAGATTTCGGGCAACTCGTAGTTTTTTGGAAGCTTGGCCAGGCCCTTTCCATGAAAGTGATTCTTGCCAGTCTCTGCTTAGGGCTACATCAACAGCAAACAAACCATAGAGATAGAACTTGAAACTGCTTTATTGTGTCAAGTTTCAAAGAGCTAGCACAAACCGTGTTTGATTTAGAGTCCCAAATACATGTATCCCTATAGGAGAAAACAGAGTGAAACCTCAAAATGAAACCGGTTACTGCCAACGAACGGTTTAACCTAGCAAGAACGAAATTTGGCGAGCCAAGTGGGATTGGTGTACTGATCATTACCTGAAAGTTTCATCAAGATTGGGTGAAAACATGTGTGCTGAGATTTCAGGCAACTCATAGTTTTTTGGAAGCTTGGCAGGCCCTTTCCATGAAAGTGATTCTCGCCTGTCTCTGCTTAGGGCTACATCAACAGCAAACAAACCATAGAGATAGAAATTGAAACTGCTTTATTCTGTCAAGTTTCAAAGGGCTAGCACCAACCGTGTTTGATTTAGAGTTCCAAATACATGTATCCCTATAGGAGAAAACAGAGTGAAACCTCAAAATGAAACCGGTTACTGCCAACGAACGGTTTAACCTAGAAGAACATTTGGTGAGCCAAGTGGGATTGGTGTACTGATCATTACCTGAAAGTTTCATCAAGATTGGGTGAAAAAAGGGTGTGCTGAGATTTCAGGCAACTCGTAGTTTTTTGGAAGCTTGGCAGGCCCTTTCCATAAAAGTGATTCTCGCCAGTCTCTGCTTAGGGCTACATCAATAGCAAACAAACCATAGAGATAGAACTTGAAACTGCTTTATTGTGTCAAGTTTCAAAGAGCTAGCACAAACCGTGTTTGATTTAGAGTTCCAAATACATGTATCCCTATAGGAGAAAACAGAGTGAAACCTCAAAATGAAACCGGTTACTGCCAACGAACGGTTTAACCTAGAAGAACGAAATTTGGCGAGCCAAGTGGGATTGGTGTACTGATCATTACCTGAAAGTTTCATCAAGATTGGGTGAAAAAGTGTGTGCTCAGATTTCAGGCAACTCGTAGTTTTTTGGAAGCTTGGCAGGCCCTTTCCATGAAAGTGATTCTCGCCAGTCTCTGCTTAGGGCTACATCAACAGCAAACAAACCATAGAGATAGAACTTGAAACTGCTTTATTGTGTCAAGTTTCAAAGAGCTAGCACAAACCGTGTTTGATTTAGAGTTCCAAATACATGTATCCCTATAGGAGAAAACAGAGTGAAACCTCAAAATGAAACCGGTTACTGCCAACGAACGGTTTAACCTAGAAGAACGAAACTTGGCGAGCCAAGTGGGATTGGTGTACTGATCATTACCTGAAAGTTTCATCAAGATTGGGTGAAAAAGTGTGTGCTGATATTTCAGGCAACTCGTAGTTTTTTGGAAGCTTGGCAGGCCCTTTTCATGAAAGTGATTCTCGCCAGTCTCTGCTTAGGGCTACATCAACAGCAAACAAACCATAGAGATAGAACTTGAAACTGCTTTATTGTGTCAAGTTTCAAAGAGCTAGCACAAACCGTGTTTGATTTAGAGTTCCAAATACATGTATCCCTATAGGAGAAAACAGAGTGAAATCTCAAAATGAAACCGGTTACTGCCAACGAACGGTTTAACCTAGAAGAACGAAATTTGGCAAGCAAAGTGGGATTGGTGTACTGATCATTACCTGAAAGTTTCATCAAGATTGGGTGAAATAGGGTATGCTGAGATTTCAGGCAACTCGTAGTTTTTTGGAATCTTGGCAGGCCCTTTCCATGAAAGTGATTCTCGCCAGTCTCTGCTTAGGGCTACATCAACAGCAAACAAACCATAGAGATAGAACTTGAAACTGCTTTATTGTGTCAAGTTTCAAAGAGCTAGCACAAACCGTGTTTGATTTAGAGTTCCAAATACATGTATCCCTATAGGAGAAAACAGAGTGAAACCACAAAATGAAACCGGTTACTGCCAACGAACGGTTTAATATAGAAGAACGAAATTTGGCGAGCCAATTGGGATTGGTGTACTGATCATTACCTGAAAGTTTCATCAAGATTGGGTGAAAAAGTGTTTCCTGAGATTTCAGGCAACTCGTAGTTTTTTGGAAGCTTGGCAGGCCCTTTCCATGAAAGTGATTCTCGGCAGTCTCTGCTTAGGGCTACATCAACAGCAAACAAACCACAGAGACAGAACTTGAAACTGCTTTATTGTGTCAAGTTTCAAAGAGCTAGCACAAACCGTGTTTGATTTAGAGTTCCAAATACATGTATCCCTATAGAAGAAAACAGAGTAAAACCTCAAAATTAAACCAGTTACTGCCAACGAACGGTTTAACCTAGAAGAACGAAATTCGGTGAGCCAAGTGGGATTGGTGTACTGATCATTACCTGAAAGTTTTTCAAGATTGGGTAAAAAAGTGTGTGCTGAGATTTAAGGCAACTCGTAGTTTTTTGGAAGCTTGGCAGGCCCTTTCCATGAAAGTGATTCTCGCCTGTCTCTGCTTAGGGCTACATCAACAGCAAACAAACCATAGAGATAGAACTTGAAACTGCTTTATTGTGTCAAGTTTCAAAGAGCTAGCACAAATGGTGTTTGATTTAGAGTTCCAAATACATGTATCGCTATAGGAGAAAACAGAGTGAAACCTCAAAATGAAACCGGTTACTGCCAACGAACGTTTTAACCTAGAAGAACGAAATTTGGTGAGCCAAGTGGGATTGGTGTACTGATCATTACCTGAAAGTTTCATCAAGATTGGGTGAAAAAAGGGTGTGCTGAGATTTCAGGCAACTCGTAGTTTTTTGGAAGCTTGGCAGGCCCTTTCCATAAAAGTGATTCTCGCCAGTCTCTGCTTAGGGCTACATCAATAGCAAACAAACCATAGAGATAGAACTTGAAACTGCTTTATTGTGTCAAGTTTCAAAGAGCTAGCACAAACCGTGTTTGATTTAGAGTTCCAAATACATGTATCCCTATAGGAGAAAACAGAGTGAAACCTCAAAATGAAACCGGTTACTGCCAACGAACGGTTTAACCTAGAAGAACGAAATTTGGCGAGCCAAGTGGGATTGGTGTACTGATCATTACCTGAAAGTTTCATCAAGATTGGGTGAAAAAGTGTGTGCTGAGATTTCAGGCAACTCGTAGTTTTTTGGAAGCTTGGCAGGCCCTTTCCATGAAAGTGATTCTCGCCTGTCTCTGCTTAGGGCTACATCAACAGCAAACAAACCATAGAGATAGAAATTGAAACTGCTTTATTCTGTCAAGTTTCAAAGGGCTAGCACCAACCGTGTTTGATTTAGAGTTCCAAATACATGTATCCCTATAGGAGAAAACAGAGTGAAACCTCAAAATGAAACCGGTTACTGCCAACGAACGGTTTAACCTAGAAGAACGAAATTTGGCGAGCCAAGTGGGATTGGTGTACTGATCATTACCTGAAAGTTTCATCAAGATTGGGTGAAAAAGTGTGTGCTCAGATTTCAGGCAACTCGTAGTTTTTTGGAAGCTTGCCAGGCCCTTTCCATGAAAGTGATTCTTGCCAGTCTCTGCTTAGGGCTACATCAACAGCAAACAAACCATAGAGATAGAACTTGAAACTGCTTTATTGTTTCAAGTTTCAAAGAGCTAGCACAAACCGTGTTTGATTTAGAGTTCCAAATACATGTATCCCTATAGGAGAAAACAGAGTGAAACCTCAAAATGAAACCGGTTACTGCCAACGAACGGTTTAACCTACAAGAACGAAATTTGGCGAGCCAAGTGGGATTGGTGTACTGATCATTACCTGAAAGTTTCATCAAGATTGGGTGAAAAAGTGTGTGCTGAGATTTCAGGCAACTCGTAGTTTTTTGGAAGCTTGGCAGGCCCTTTCCATGAAAGTGATTCTCGCCTGTCTCTGCTTAGGGCTACATCAACAGCAAACAAACCATAGAGATAGAAATTGAAACTGCTTTATTCTGTCAAGTTTCAAAGGGCTAGCACCAACCGTGTTTGATTTAGAGTTCCAAATACATGTATCCCTATAGGAGAAAACAGAGTGAAACCTCAAAATGAAACCGGTTACTGCCAACGAACGGTTTAACCTAGAAGAACGAAATTTGGCGAGCCAAGTGGGATTGGTGTACTGATCATTACCTTAAAGTTTCATCAAGATTGGGTGAAAAAGTGTGTGCTGAGATTTCAGGCAACTCGTAGTTTTTTGGAAGCTTGGCAGGCCCTTTCCATGAAAGTGATTCTCGCCAGTCTCTGCTTAGGGCTACATCAACAGCAAACAAACCATAGAGATAGAACTTGAAACTGCTTTATTGTGTCAAGTTTCAAAGAGCTAGCACAAACTGTGTTTGATTTAGAGTTCCAAATACATGTATCCCTATAGGAGAAAACAGAGTGAAACCTCAAAATGAAACCGGTTACTGCCAACGAACGGTTTAACGTAGAAGAACGAAATTTGGCAAGCCAAGTGGGATTGGTGTACTGATCATTACCTGAAAGTTTCATCAAGATTGGGTGAAAAAGTGTGTGCTCAGATTTCAGGCAACTCGTAGTTTTTTGGAAGCTTGGCAGGCCCTTTCCATGAAAGTGATTCTCGCCAGTCTCTGCTTAGGGCTACATCAATAGCAAACAAACCATAGAGATAGAACTTGAAACTGCTTTATTGTGTCAAGTTTCAAAGAGCTAGCACAAATCATGTTTGATTTAGAGTTCCAAATACATGTATCCCTATAGGAGAAAACAGAGTGAAACCTCAAAATGAAACCGGTTACTGCCAACGAACGGTTTAACCTAGAAGAACGAAATTTGGCGAGCCAAGTGGGATTGGTGTACTGATCATTACCTGAAAGTTTCATCAAGATTGGGTGAAAAAGTGTTTGCTGAGATTTCAGGCAATTCGTAGTTTTTTGGAACCTTGGCAGGCCCTTTCCATGAAAGTGATTCTCGCCAGTCTCTGCTTAGGGCTACATCAACAGCAAACAAACCATAGAGATAGAACTTTAAACTGCTTTATTGTGTCAAGTTTCAAAGAGCTAGCACAAACCGTGTTTGATTTAGAGTTCCAAATACATGTATCCCTATAGGAGAAAACAGAGTGAAACCTCAAAATGAAACCGGTTACTGCCAACGAACGGTTTAACCTAGATGAACGAAATTTGGCAAGCCAAGTGGGATTGGTGTACTGATCATTACCTGAAAGTTTCATCAAGATTGGGTGAAATAGGGTGTGCTGAGATTTCAGGCAACTCGTAGTTTTTTGGAATCGTGGCAGGCCCTTTCCATGAAAGTGATTCTCGGCAGTCTTTGCTTAGGGCTACATCAACAGCAAACAAACCATAGAGATAGAACTTGAAACTGCTTTATTTTGTCAAGTTTCAAAGTGCTAGCACAAACCGTGTTTGATTTAGAGTTCCAAATACATGTATCCCTATAAGAGAAAACAGAGTGAAACCTCAAAATGAAACCGGTTACTGCCAACGAACGGTTTAACCTAGAAGAACAAATTTTGGCAAGCCAAGTGGGATTGGTGTACTGATCATTACCTTAAAGTTTCATCAAGATTGGGTGAAATAGGGTATGCTGAAATTTCACCCAACTCGTAGTTTTTTGGAAGCTTGGCAGGCCCTTTCCATGAACGTGATTCTCGCCAGTCTCTGCTTAGGGCTACATCAACAGCAAACAAACCATAGAGATAGAACTTGAAACTGCTTTATTGTGTCAAGTTTCAAAGAGCTAGCACAAACCGTGTTTGATTTAGAGTTCCAAATACATGTATCCCTATAGGAGAAAACAGAGTGAAACCTCAAAATGAAACCGGTTACTGCCAACGAACGGTTTAATCTAGAAGAAAGAAATTTGGCGAGCCAATTGGGATTGGTGTACTGATCATTACCTGGAAGTTTCATCAAGATTGGGTGAAAAAGTGTTTGCTGAGATTTCAGGCAACTCGTAGTTTTTTGGAAGCTTGGCAGGCCCTTTCCATGAAAGTGATTCTCGGCAGTCTCTGCTTAGGGCTACATCAACAGCCAACAAACCACAGAGACAGAACTTGAAACTGCTTTATTGTGTCAAGTTTCAAAGAGCTAGCACAAACCGTGTTTGATTTAGAGTTCCAAATACATGTATCCCTATAGGAGAAAACAGAGTGAAACCTCAAAATGAAACCGGTTACTGCCAACGAACGGTTTAACCTAGAAGAACGAAATTTGGCGAGCCAAGTGGGATTGTTGTACTGATCATTACCTGAAAGTTTCATCAACATTGGGTAAAAAAGGGTGTGCTGAGATTTCAGGAAACTCGTAGTTTTTTGGAAGCTTGGCAGGCCCTTTCCATGAATTTGATTCTCGCCTGTCTCTGCTTAGGGCTACATCAACAGCAAACAAACCATAGAGATAGAAATTGAAACTGCTTTATTCTGTCAAGTTTCAAAGGGCTAGCACCAACCGTGTTTGATTTAGAGTTCCAAATACATGTATCCCTATAGGAGAAAACAGAGTGAAACCTCAAATGAAACCGGTTACTGCCAACGAACGGTTTAACCTAGAGAACGAAATTTGGCGAGCCAGGTGGGATTGGTGTACTGATCATTACCTGAAAGTTTCATCAAGATTGGGTGAAAAAGTGTGTGCTGAGATTTCAGGCAACTCGTAGTTTTTTGGAAGCTTGGCAGGCCCTTTCCATGAAAGTGATTCTCGCCAGTCTCTGCTTAGGGCTACATCAACAGCAAACAAACCATAGAGATAGAACTTGAAACTGCTTTATTGTGTCAAGTTTCAAAGAGCTAGCACAAACCGTGTTTGATTTAGAGTTCCAAATACATGTATCCCTATAGGAGAAAACAGAGTGAAACCTCAAAATGAAACCGGTTACTGCCAACGAAGGGTTTAACCTAGAAGAACGAAATTTGGCGAGCCAAGTGGGATTGGTGTACTGATCATTACCTGAAAGTTTCGTCAACATTGGGTGAAAAAGGGTGTGCTGAGATTTCAGGAAACTCGTAGTTTTTTGGAAGCTTGGCAGGCCCTTTCCATGAAAGTGATTCTCGCCTGTCTCTGCTTAGGGCTACATCAACAGCAAACAAACCATAGAGATAGAAATTGAAACTGCTTTATTCTGTCAAGTTTCAAAGGGCTAGCACCAACAGTGTTTGATTTAGAGGTCCAAATACATGTATCCCTATAGGAGAAAACAGAGTGAAACCTCAAAATCAAACCGGTTACTGCCAACGAACGGTTTAACCTAGAAGAACGAAATTTGGCGAGCCAAGTAGGATTGGTGTACTGATCATTACCTTAAAGTCTCATCAAGATTGGGTGAAATAGGGTGTGCTGAGATTTCAGGCAACTCGTAGTTTTTTGGAAGCTTGGCAGGCCCTTTCCATGAAAGTGATTCTCGCCAGTCTCTGCTTAGGGCTACATCAACAGCAAACAAACCATAGAGATAGAACTTGAAACTGCTTTATTGTGTCAAGTTTCAAAGAGCTAGCACAAACCGTGTTTGATTTAGAGTTCCAAATACATGTATCCCTATTGGAGAAAACAGAGTGAAACCTCAAAATGAAAGCGGTTACTGCCAACGAACGGTTTAACCTAGAAGAACGAAATTTGGCGAGCTAAGTGGGATTGGTGTACTGATCATTACCTGAAAGTTTCATCAAGATTGGGTCAAAAAGTGTTTGCTGAGATTTCAGGCAACTCGTACTTTTTTGGAAGCTTGGCAGGCCCTTTCCATGAAAGTGATTCTCGCCAGTCTCTGCTTAGGGCTACATTAACAGCAAACAATCCATAGAGATAGAACTTGAAACTGCTTTATTGTGTCAAGTTTCAAAGAGCTATCACAAACCGTGTTTGATTTAGAGTTCCAAATACATGTATCCCTATAGGAGAAAACAGAGTGAAACCTCAAAATGAAACCGGTTACTGCCAACGAACGGTTTAATCTAGAAGAACGAAATTTGGTGAGCCAATTGGGATTGGTGTACTGATCATTACCTGAAAGTTTCATCAAGATTGGGTGAAAAAGTGTTTGCTGAGATTTCAGGCAACTCATAGTTTTTTGGAAGCTTGGCAGGCCCTTTCCATGAAAGTGATTCTCAGCAGTCTCTGCTTAGGGCTACATCAACAGCAAACAAACCACAGAGACAGAACGTGAAACTGCTTTATTGTGTCAAGTTTCAAAGAGCTAGCACAAACCGTGTTTTATTTAGAGTTCCAAATACATGTATACCTATAGAAGAAAACAGACTGAAACCTCAAAATGAAACCGGTTACTGCCAACGAACGGTTTAACCTAGAAGAACGAAATTTGGCGAGCCAAGTGGGATTGGTGTACTGATCATTACCTGAAAGTTTCATCTAGATTGGGTGAAAAAGTGTGTGCTGAGATTTCGGGCAACTCGTAGTTTTTTGGAAGCTTGGCAGGCCCTTTCTATGAAAGTGATTCTCGCCAGTCTCTGCTTAGGGCTACATCAACAGCAAACAAACCATAGAGATAGAACTTGAAACTGTTTTATTGTGTCAAGTTTCAAAGAGCTAGCACAAACCGTGTTTGATTTAGAGTTCCAAATACATGTATCCCTATAGGAGAAAACAGAGTGAAACCTCAAAATGAAACCGGTTACTGCCAACGAACGGTTTAACCTAGAAGAACGAAATTTGGCGAGCCAAGTGGGATTGGTGTACTGATCATTACCTGAAAGTTTCATCAAGATTGGGTGAAAAAGTGTGTGCTGAGATTTCGGGCAACTCGTAGTTTTTTGGAAGCTTGGGAGGCCGTTTCCATGAAAGTGATTCTCGCCAGTCTCTGCTCAGGGCTACATCAACAGCAAACAAACCATAGAGATAGAACTTGAAACTGCTTTATTTTGTCAAGTTTCAAAGAGCTAGCACAAACCGTGTTTGATTTAGAGTTCCAAATACATGTATCCCTATAGGAGAAAACAGAGTGAAACCTCAAAATGAAACCGGTTACTGCCAACGAACGGTTTAACCTAGAAGAACGAAATTTGGCGAGCCAAGTGGGATTGGTGTACTGATCATTACCTGAAAGTTTCATCAAGATTGGGTGAAAAAGTGTGTGCTGAGATTTCAGGCAACTCGTAGTTTTTTGGAAGCTTGGCAGGCCCTTTCCATGAAAGTGATTCTCGCCAGTCTCTGCTTAGGGCTACATCAACAGCAAACAAACCATAGAGATAGAACTTGAAACTGCTTTATTGTGTCAAGTTTCAAAGAGCTAGCACAAACCGTGTTTGATTTAGAGTTCCAAATACATGTATCCCTATAGGAGAAAACAGAGTGAAACCTCAAAATGAAACCGGTTACTGCCAACGAACGGTTTAACCTAGAAGAACGAAATTTGGCGAGCCAAGTGGGATTGGTGTACTGATCATTACCTGAAAGTTTCGTCAACATTGGGTGAAAAAGGGTGTGCTGAGATTTCAGGCAACTCGTAGTTTTTTGGAAGCTTGGCAGGCCCTTTCCATGAAAGTGATTCTCGCCTGTCTCTGCTTAGGGCTACATCAACAGCAAACAATCCATAAAGATAGAAATTGAAACTGCTTTATTCTGTCAAGTTTCAAAGGGCTAGCACCAACCGTGTTTGATTTAGAGGTCCAAATACATGTATCCCTATAGGAGAAAACAGAGTGAAACCTCAAAATCAAACCGGTTACTGCCAACGAACGGTTTAACCTAGAAGAACGAAATTTGGCGAGCCAAGTAGGATTGGTGTACTGATCATTACCTTAAAGTTTCATCAAGATTGGGTGAAATAGGGTATGCTGAGATTTCAGGGAACTCGTAGTTTTTTGGAAGCTTGGCAGGCCCTTTCCATGAAAGTGATTCTCGCCAGTCTCTGCTTAGGGCTACATCAACAGCAAACAAACCATAGAGATAGAACTTGACACTGCTTTATTGTGTCAAGTTTCAAAGAGCTAGCACAAACCGTGTTTGATTTAGAGTTCCAAATACATGTATCCCTATAGGAGAAAACAGAGTGAAACCTCAAAATGAAACCGGTTACTGCCAACGAACGGTTTAACCTAGAAGAACGAAATTTGGCGAGCTAAGTGGGATTGGTGTACTGATCATTACCTGAAAGTTTCATCAAGATTGGGTGAAAAAGTGTTTGCTGAGATTTCAGGCAACTCGTAGTTTTTTGGAAGCTTGGCAGGCCCTTTCCATGAAAGTGATTCTCGGCAGTCTCTGCTTAGGGCTACATCAACAGCAAACAAACCACAGGGACAGAACTTGAAACTGCTTTATTGTGTCAAGTTTCAAAGAGCTAGCACAAACCGTGTTTGATTTAGAGTTCCAAATACATGTATCCCTATAGAAGAAAACAGAGTGAAACCTCAAAATGAAACCGGTTACTGCCAACGAACGGTTTAACCTACAAGAACGAAATTTGGCGAGCCAAGTGGGATTGGTGTACTGATCATTACCTGAAAGTTTCATCAAGATTGGGTGAAAAAGTGTGTGCTGAGATTTCGGGCAACTCGTAGTTTTTTGGAAGCTTGGGAGGCCCTTTCCATGAAAGTGATTCTCGCCAGTCTCTGCTTAGGGCTACATCAACAGCAAACAAACCATAGAGATAGAACTTGAAACTGCTTTATTGTGTCAAGTTTCAAAGAGCTAGCACAAACCGTGTTTGATTTAGAGTTCCAAATACATGTATCCCTATAGGAGAAAACAGAGTGAAACCTCAAAATGAAACCGGTTACTGCCTACGAACGGTTTAACCTAGAAGAACGAAATTTGGCGAGCCAAGTGGGATTGGTGTACTGATCATTACCTGAAAGTTTCATCAAGATTGGGTGAAAAAGTGTGTGCTGAGATTTCAGGAAACTCGTAGTTTTTTGGAACCTTGGCAGGCCCTTTCCATGAAAGTGATTCTCGCCAGTCTCTTCTTAGGGCTACATCAACAGCAAACAAACCATAGAGATAGAACTTGAAACTGCTTTATTGTGTCAAGTTTCAAAGAGCTAGCACAAACCGTGTTTGATTTAGAGTTCCAAATACATGTATCCCTATAGGAGAAAACAGAGTGAAACCTCAAAATGAAACCGGTTACTGCCAACGAACGGTTTAACCTAGAAGAACTAAATTTGGCGAGCTAAATGGGATTGGTGTACTGATCATAACCTGAAAGTTTCATCAAGATTGGGTGAAAAAGTGTGTGCTGAGATTTCGGGCAACTCGTAGTTTTTTGGAAGCTTGGGAGGCCCTTTCCATGAAAGTGATTCTCGCCAGTCTCTGCTTAGGGCTACATCAACAGCAAACAAACCATAGAGATAGAACTTGAAACTGCTTTATTGTGTCAAGTTTCAAAGAGCTAGCACAAACCGTGTTTGATTTAGAGTTCCAAATACATGTATCCCTATAGGAGAAAACACAGTGAAACCTCAAAATGAAACCGGTTACTGCCAACGAACGGTTTAACCTAGAAGAACGAAATTTGGCGAGCTAAATGGGATTGGTGTACTGATCATTACCTGAAAGTTTCATCAAGATTGGGTGAAAAAGTGTGTGCTGAGATTTCAGGAAACTCGTAGTTTTTTGGAACCTTGGCAGGCCCTTTCCATGAAAGTGATTCTCGCCAGTCTCTGCTTAGGGCTACATCAACAGCAAACAAACCATAGAGATAGAACTTGAAACTGCTTTATTGTGTCAAGTTTCAAAGAGCTAGCACAAACCGTGTTTGATTTAGAGTTCCAAATACATGTATCCCTATAGGAGAAAACAGAGTGAAACCTCAAAATGAAACCGGTTACTGCCAACGAACGGTTTAACCTAGAAGAACGAAATTCGGCGAGCCAAGTGGGATTGGTGTACTGATCATTACCTGAAAGTTTCATCAAGATTGGGTGAAAAAGTGTGTGCTGAGATTTCGGGAAACTCGTAGTTTTTTGGAAGCTTGGCAGGCCCTTTCCATGAAAGTGATTCTCGCCAGTCTCTGCTTAGGGCTACATCAACAGCAAACAAACCATAGAGATAGAACTTGAAACTGCTTTATTTTGTCAAGTTTCAAAGAGCTAGCACAAACCGTGTTTGATTTAGAGTTCCAAATACATGTATCCCTATAGGAGAAAACAGAGTGAAACCTCAAAATGAAACCGGTTACTGCCAACGAACGGTTTAACCTAGAAGAACGAAATTTGGCGAGCCAAGTGGGATTGGTGTACTGATCATTACCTGAAAGTTTCATCAAGATTGGGTGAAAAAGAGTGTGCTGAGATTTCGGGCAACTCGTAGTTTTTTGGAAGCTTGGGAGGCCCTTTCCATGAAAGTGATTCTCGCCAGTCTCTGCTTAGGGCTACATCAACAGCAAACAAACCATAGAGATAGAACTTGAAACTGCTTTATTGTGTCAAGTTTCAAAGAGCTAGCACAAACCGTGTTTGATTTAGAGTTCCAAATACATGTATCCCTATAGGAGAAAACAGAGTGAAACCTCAAAATGAAACCGGTTACTGCCAACGAACGGTTTAACCTAGAAGAACGAAATTTGGCGAGCTAAATGGGATTGGTGTACTGATCATTACCTGAAAGTTTCATCAAGATTGGGTGAAAAAGTGTGTGCTGAGATTTCAGGAAACTCGTAGTTTTTTGGAACCTTGGCAGGCCCTTTCCATGAAAGTGATTCTCGCCAGTCTCTGCTTAGGGCTACATCAACAGCAAACAAACCATAGAGATAGAACTTGAAACTGCTTTATTGTGTCAAGTTTCAAAGAGCTAGCACAAACCGTGTTTGATTTAGAGTTCCAAATACATGTATCCCTATAGGAGAAAACAGAGTGAAACCTCAAAATGAAACCGGTTACTGCCAACGAACGGTTTAACCTAGAAGAACGAAATTTGGCGAGCTAAATGGGATTGGTGTACTGATCATTACCTGAAAGTTTCATCAAGATTGGGTGAAAAAGTGTGTGCTGAGATTTCAGGAAACTCGTAGTTTTTGGAACCTTGGCAGGCCCTTTCCATGAAAGTGATTCTCGCCAGTCTCTGCTTAGGGCTACATCAACAGCAAACAAACCATAGAGATAGAACTTGAAACTGCTTTATTGTGTCAAGTTTCAAAGAGCTAGCACAAACCGTGTTTGATTTAGAGTTCCAAATACATGTATCCCTATAGAAGAAAACAGAGTGAAACCTCAAAATGAAACCGGTTACTGCCAACGAACGGTTTAACCTAGAAGAACGAAAATCGGCGAGCCAAGTGGGATTGGTGTACTGATCATTACCTGAAAGTTTCATCAAGATTGGGTGAAAAAGTGTGTGCTGAGATTTCGGGAAACTCGTAGTTTTTTGGAAGCTTGGCAGGCCCTTTCAATGAAAGTGATTCTCGGCAGTCTCTGCTTAGGGCTACATCAACAGCAAACAAACCATAGAGATAGAACTTGAAACTGCTTTATTGTGTCAAGTTTCAAAGAGCTAGCACAAACCGTGTTTGATTTAGAGTTCCAAATACATGTATCCCTATATTAGAACAAAGAGTGAAACCTCAAAATGAAACCGGTTACTGCCAACGAACGGTTTAACCTAGAAGAACGAAATTTGGCGAGCTAAATCGGATTGTTGTACTGATCATTACCTGAAAGTTTCATCAAGATTGGGTGAAAAAGTGTGTGCTGAGATTTCAGGAAACTCGTAGTTTTTTGGAACCTTGGCAAGCCCTTTCCATGAAAGTGATTCTCGCCAGTCTCTGCTTAGGGCTACATCAACAGCAAACAAACCATAGAGATAGAACTTGAAACTGCTTTATTGTGTCAAGTTTCAAAGAGCTAGCACAAACCGTGTTTGATTTAGAGTTCCAAATACATGTATCCCTATAGAAGAAAACAGAGTGAAACCTCAAAATGAAACCGGTTACTGCCAACGAACGGTTTAACCTAGAAGAACGAAATTTGGCGAGCCAAGTGGGATTGGTGTACTGATCATTACCTGAAAGTTTCATCAAGATTGGGTGAAAAAGGGTGTGCTGAGATTTCGGGAAACTCGTAGTTTTTTGGAAGCTTGGCAGGCCCTTTCCATGAAAGTGATTCTCGCCAGTCTCTGCTTAGGGCTACATCAACAGCAAACAAACCATAGAGATAGAACTTGAAACTGCTTTATTGTGTCAAGTTTCAAAGAGCTAGCACAAACCGTGTTTGATTTAGAGTTCCAAATACATGTATCCCTATAGGAGAAAACAGAGTGAAACCTCAAAATGAAACCGGTTACTGCCAACGAACGGTTTATCCTAGAAGAACGAAATTTGGCGAGCCAAGTGGGATTGGTGTACTGATCATTACCTGAAAGTTTCATCAAGATTGGGTGAAAAAGTGTGTGCTGAGATTTCGGGCAACTCGTAGTTTTTTGGAAGCTTGGGAGGCCCTTTCCATGAAAGTGATTCTCGCCAGTCTCTGCTTAGGGCTACATCAACAGCAAACAAACCATAGAGATAGAACTTGAAACTGCTTTATTGTGTCAAGTTTCAAAGAGCTAGCACAAACCGTGTTTGATTTAGAGTTCCAAATACATGTATCCCTATAGGAGAAAACAGAGTGAAACCTCAAAATGAAACCGGTTACTGCCAACGAACGGTTTAACCTAGAAGAACGAAATTTGGCGAGCTAAATGGGATTGGTGTACTGATCATTACCTGAAAGTTTCATCAAGATTGGGTGAAAAAGTGTGTGCTGAGATTTCAGGAAACTCGTAGTTTTTTGGAACCTTGGCAGGCTCTTTCCATGAAAGTGATTCTCGCCAGTCTCTGCTTAGGGCTACATCAACAGCAAACAAACCATAGAGATAGAACTTGAAACTGCTTTATTGTGTCAAGTTTCAAAGAGCTAGCACAAACCGTGTTTGATTTAGAGTTCCAAATACATGTATCCCTATAGAAGAAAACAGAGTGAAACCTCAAAATGAAACCGGTTACTGCCAACGAACGGTTTAACCTAGAAGAACGAAATTCGGCGAGCCAAGTGGGATTGGTGTACTGATCATTACCTGAAAGTTTCATCAAGATTGGGTGAAAAAGTGTGTGCTGAGATTTCGGGAAACTCGTAGTTTTTTGGAAGCTTGGCAGGCCCTTTCCACGAAAGTGATTCTCGCCAGTCTCTGCTTAGGGCTACATCAACAGCAAGCAAACCATAGAGATAGAACTTGAAACTGCTTTATTGTGTCAAGTTTCAAAGAGCTAGCACAAACCGTGTTTGATTTAGAGTTCCAAATACATGTATCCCTATAGGAGAAAACAGAGTGAAACCTCAAAATGAAACCGGTTACTGCCAACGAACGGTTTAACCTAGAAGAACGAAATTTGGCGAGCCAAGTGGGATTGGTGTACTGATCATTACCTGAAAGTTTCATCAACATTGGGTGAAAAAGTGTTTGCTGAGATTTCAGGCAACTCGTAGTTTTTTGGAAGCTTGGCAGGCCCTTTCCATGAAAGTGATTCTCGGCAGTCTCTGCTTAGGGCTACATCAACAGCAAACAAACCACAGGGACAGAACTTGAAACTGCTTTATTGTGTCAAGTTTCAAAGAGCTAGCACAAACCGTGTTTGATTTAGAGTTCCAAATACATGTATCCCTATAGAAGAAAACAGAGTGAAACCTCAAAATGAAACCGGTTACTGCCAACGAACGGTTTAACCTAGAAGAACGAAATTTGGCGAGCCAAGTGGGATTGGTGTACTGATCATTACCTGAAAGTTTCATCAAGATTGGGTGAAAAAGTGTGTGCTGAGATTTCGTGCAACTCGTAGGTTTTTGGAAGCTTGGCAGGCCCTTTCCATGAAAGTGATTCTCGCCAGTCTCTGCTTAGGGCTACATCAACAGCAAACAAACCATAGAGATAGAACTTGAAACTTCTTTATTGTGTCAAGTTTCAAAGAGCTAGCACAAACCGTGTTTGATTTAGAGTTCCAAATACATGTATCACTATAGGAGAAAACAGAGTGAAACCTCAAAATGAAACCGGTTACTGCCAACGAACGGTTTAACCTAGAAGAACGAAATTTGGCGAGCCAAGTGGGATTGGTGTACTGATCATTACCTGAAAGTTTCATCAAGATTGGGTGAAAAAGTGTGTGCTGAGATTTCGGGCAACTCGTAGTTTTTTGGAAGCTTGGGAGGCCCTTTCCATGAAAGTGATTCTCGCCAGTCTCTGCTTAGGGCTACATCAACAGCAAACAAACCATAGAGATAGAACTTGAAACTGCTTTATTGTGTCAAGTTTCAAAGAGCTAGCACAAACCGTGTTTGATTTAGAGTTCCAAATACATGTACCCCTATAGGAGAAAACAGAGTGAAACCTCAAAATGAAACCGGTTACTGCCTACGAACGGTTTAACCTAGAAGAACGAAATTTGGCGAGCCAAGTGGGATTGGTGTACTGATCATTACCTGAAAGTTTCATCAAGATTGGGTGAAAAAGTGTGTGCTGAGATTTCAGGAAACTCGTAGTTTTTTGGAACCTTTGCAGGCCCTTTCCATGAAAGTGATTCTCGCCAGTCTCTTCTTAGGGCTACATCAACAGCAAACAAACCATAGAGATAGAACTTGAAACTGCTTTATTGTGTCAAGTTTCAAAGAGCTAGCACAAACCGTGTTTGATTTAGAGTTCCAAATACATGTATCCCTATAGGAGAAAACAGAGTGAAACCTCAAAATGAAACCGGTTACTGCCAACGAACGGTTTAACCTAGAAGAACTAAATTTGGCGAGCTAAATGGGATTGGTGTACTGATCATAACCTGAAAGTTTCATCAAGATTGGGTGAAAAGTGTTTGCTGAGATTTCGGGAAACTCGTAGTTTTTTGGAAGCTTGGCAGGCCCTTTCCATGAAAGTGATTCTCGCCAGTCTCTGCTTAGGGCTACATCAACAGCAAACAAACCATAGAGATAGAACTTGAAACTGCTTTATTGTGTCAAGTTTCAAAGAGCTAGCACAAACCGTGTTTGATTTAGAGTTCCAAATACATGTATCCCTATAGGAGAAAACAGAGTGAAACCTCGAAATGAAACCGGTTACTGCCAACGAACGGTTTAACCTAGAAGAACGAAATTTGGCGAGCCAAGTGGGATTGGTGTACTGATCATTACCTGAAAGTTTCATCAACATTGGGTGAAAAAGTGTTTGCTGAGATTTCTGGCAACTCGTAGTTTTTTGGAAGCTTGGGCAGGCCCTTTCCATGAAAGTGATTCTCGGCAGTCTCTGCTTAGGGCTACATCAACAGCAAACAAACCACAGGGACAGAACTTGAAACTGCTTTATTGTGTCAAGTTTCAAAGAGCTAGCACAAACCGTGTTTGATTTAGAGTTCCAAATACATGTATCCCTATAGAAGAAAACAGAGTGAAACCTCAAAATGAAACCGGTTACTGCCAACGAACGGTTTAACCTAGAAGAACGAAATTTGGCGAGCCAAGTGGGATTGGTGTACTGATCATTACCTGAAAGTTTCATCAAGATTGGGTGAAAAAGTGTGTGCTGAGATTTCGTGCAACTCGTAGGTTTTTGGAAGCTTGGCTGGCCCTTTCCATGAAAGTGATTCTCGCCAGTCTCTGCTTAGGGCTACATCAACAGCAAACAAACCATAGAGATAGAACTTGAAACTTCTTTATTGTGTCAAGTTTCAAAGAGCTAGCACAAACCGTGTTTGATTTAGAGTTCCAAATACATGTATCCCTATAGGAGAAAACAGAGTGAAACCTCAAAATGAAACCGGTTACTGCCAACGAACGGTTTAACCTAGAAGAACGAATTTGGCGAGCCAAGTGGGATTGGTGTACTGATCATTACCTGAAAGTTTCATCAAGATTGGGTGAAAAAGTGTGTGCTGAGATTTCGGGCAACTCGTAGTTTTTTGGAAGCTTGGGAGGCCCTTTCCATGAAAGTGATTCTCGCCAGTCTCTGCTTAGGGCTACATCAACAGCAAACAAACCATAGAGATAGAACTTGAAACTGCTTTATTGTGTCAAGTTTCAAAGAGCTAGCACAAACCGTGTTTGATTTAGAGTTCCAAATACATGTATCCCTATAGGAGAAAACAGAGTGAAACCTCAAAATGAAACCGGTTACTGCCAACGAACGGTTTAACCTAGAAGAACTAAATTTGGCGAGCTAAATGGGATTGGTGTACTGATCATAACCTGAAAGTTTCATCAAGATTGGGTGAAAAAGTGTTTGCTGAGATTTCGGGAAACTCGTAGTTTTTTGGAAGCTTGGCAGGCCCTTTCCATGAAAGTGATTCTCGCCAGTCTCTGCTTAGGGCTACATCAACAGCAAACAAACCATAGAGATAGAACTTGAAACTGCTTTATTGTGTCAAGTTTCAAAGAGCTAGCACAAACCGTGTTTGATTTAGAGTTCCAAATACATGTATCCCTATAGGAGAAAACAGAGTGAAACCTCGAAATGAAACCGGTTACTGCCAACGAACGGTTTAACCTAGAAGAACGAAATTTGGCGAGCCAAGTGGGATTGGTGTACTGATCATTACCTGAAAGTTTCATCAACATTGGGTGAAAAAGTGTTTGCTGAGATTTCTGGCAACTCGTAGTTTTTTGGAAGCTTGGCAGGCCCTTTCCATGAAAGTGATTCTCGGCAGTCTCTGCTTAGGGCTACATCAACAGCAAACAAACCACAGGGACAGAACTTGAAACTGCTTTATTGTGTCAAGTTTCAAAGAGCTAGCACAAACCGTGTTTGATTTAGAGTTCCAAATACATGTATCCCTATAGAAGAAAACAGAGTGAAACCTCAAAATGAAACCGGTTACTGCCAACGAACGGTTTAACCTAGAAGAACGAAATTTGGCGAGCCAAGTGGGATTGGTGTACTGATCATTACCTGAAAGTTTCATCAAGATTGGGTGAAAAAGTGTGTGCTGAGATTTCGTGCAACTCGTAGGTTTTTGGAAGCTTGGCTGGCCCTTTCCATGAAAGTGATTCTCGCCAGTCTCTGCTTAGGGCTACATCAACAGCAAACAAACCATAGAGATAGAACTTGAAACTTCTTTATTGTGTCAAGTTTCAAAGAGCTAGCACAAACCGTGTTTGATTTAGAGTTCCAAATACATGTATCCCTATAGGAGAAAACAGAGTGAAACCTCAAAATGAAACCGGTTACTGCCAACGAACGGTTTAACCTAGAAGAACGAAATTTGGCGAGCCAAGTGGGATTGGTGTACTGATCATTACCTGAAAGTTTCATCAAGATTGGGTGAAAAAGTGTGTGCTGAGATTTCGGGCAACTCGTAGTTTTTTGGAAGCTTGGGAGGCCCTTTCCATGAAAGTGATTCTCGCCAGTCTCTGCTTAGGGCTACATCAACAGCAAACAAACCATAGAGATAGAACTTGAAACTGCTTTATTGTGTCAAGTTTCAAAGAGCTAGCACAAACCGTGTTTGATTTAGAGTTCCAAATACATGTATCCCTATAGGAGAAAACAGAGTGAAACCTCAAAATGAAACCGGTTACTGCCAACGAACGGTTTAACCTAGAAGAACGAAATTTGGCGAGCTAAATGGGATTGGTGTACTGATCATTACCTGAAAGTTTCATCAAGATTGGGTGAAAAAGTGTGTGCTGAGATTTCAGGAAACTCGTAGTTTTTTGGAACCTTGGCAGGCCCTTTCCATGAAAGTGATTCTCGCCAGTCTCTGCTTAGGGCTACATCAACAGCAAACAAACCATAGAGATAGAACTTGAAACTGCTTTATTGTGTCAAGTTTCAAAGAGCTAGCACAAACCGTGTTTGATTTAGAGTTCCAAATACATGTATCCCTATAGAAGAAAACAGAGTGAAACCTCAAAATGAAACCGGTTACTGCCAACGAACGGTTTAACCTAGAAGAACGAAAATCGGCGAGCCAAGTGGGATTGGTGTACTGATCATTACCTGAAAGTTTCATCAAGATTGGGTGAAAAAGTGTGTGCTGAGATTTCGGGAAACTCGTAGTTTTTTGGAAGCTTGGCAGGCCCTTTCCATGAAAGTGATTCTCGCCAGTCTCTGCTTAGGGCTACATCAACAGCAAACAAACCATAGAGATAGAACTTGAAACTGCTTTATTGTGTCAAGTTTCAAAGAGCTAGCACAAACCGTGTTTGATTTAGAGTTCCAAATACATGTATCCCTATAGGAGAAAACACAGTGAAACCTCAAAATGAAACCGGTTACTGCCAACGAACGGTTTAACCTAGAAGAACGAAATTTGGCGAGCCAAGTGGGATTGGTGTACTGATCATTACCTGAAAGTTTTATCAACATTGGGTGAAAAAGTGTTTGCTGAGATTTCAGGCAACTCGTAGTTTTTTGGAAGCTTGGCAGGCCCTTTCCATGAAAGTGATTCTCGGCAGTCTCTGCTTAGGGCTACATCAACAGCAAACAAACCATAGAGATAGAACTTGAAACTGCTTTATTGTGTCAAGTTTCAAAGAGCTAGCACAAACCGTGTTTGATTTAGAGTTCCAAATACATGTATCCCTATAGGAGAAAACAGAGTGAAACCTCAAAATGAAACCGGTTACTGCCAACGAACGGTTTAACCTAGAAGAACGAAATTTGGCGAGCCAAGTGGGATTGGTGTACTGATCATTACCTGAAAGTTTCATCAAGATTGGGTGAAAAAGTGTGTGCTGAGATTTCAGGCAACTCGTAGTTTTTTGGAAGCTTGGCAGGCCCTTTCCATGAAAGTGATTCTCGCCAGTCTCTGCTTAGGGCTACATCAACAGCAAACAAACCATAGAGATAGAACTTGAAACTGCTTTATTGTGTCAAGTTTCAAAGAGCTAGCACAAACCGTGTTTGATTTAGAGTTCCAAATACATGTATCCCTATAGGAGAAAACAGAGTGAAACCTCAAAATGAAACCGGTTACTGCCAACGAACGGTTTAACCTAGAAGAACGAAATTTGGCGAGCCAAGTGGGATTGGTGTACTGATCATTACCTGAAAGTTTCGTCAACATTGGGTGAAAAAGGGTGTGCTGAGATTTCAGGCAACTCGTAGTTTTTTGGAAGCTTGGCAGGCCCTTTCTATGAAAGTGATTCTCGCCTGTCTCTGCTTAGGGCTACATCAACAGCAAACAATCCATAAAGATAGAAATTGAAACTGCTTTATTCTGTCAAGTTTCAAAGGGCTAGCACCAACCGTGTTTGATTTAGAGGTCCAAATACATGTATCCCTATCGGAGAAAACAGAGTGAAACCTCAAAATCAAACCGGTTACTGCCAACGAACGGTTTAACCTAGAAGAACGAAATTTGGCGAGCCAAGTAGGATTGGTGTACTGATCATTACCTTAAAGTTTCATCAAGATTGGGTGAAATAGGGTATGCTGAGATTTCAGGGAACTCGTAGTTTTTTGGAAGCTTGGCAGGCCCTTTCCATGAAAGTGATTCTCGCCAGTCTCTGCTTAGGGCTACATCAACAGCAAACAAACCATAGAGATAGAACTTGACACTGCTTTATTGTGTCAAGTTTCAAAGAGCTAGCACAAACCGTGTTTGATTTAGAGTTCCAAATACATGTATCCCTATAGGAGAAAACAGAGTGAAACCTCAAAATGAAACCGGTTACTGCCAACGAACGGTTTAACCTAGAAGAACGAAATTTGGCGAGCTAAGTGGGATTGGTGTACTGATCATTACCTGAAAGTTTCATCAAGATTGGGTGAAAAAGTGTTTGCTGAGATTTCAGGGAACTCGTAGTTTTTTGGAAGCTTGGCAGGCCCTTTCCATGAAAGTGATTCTCGCCAGTCTCTGCTTAGGGCTACATCAACAGCAAACAAACCATAGAGATAGAACTTGAATCTGCTTTATTGTGTCAAGTTTCAAAGAGCTAGCACAAACCGTGTTTGATTTAGAGTTCCAAATACATGTATCCCTATAGGAGAAAACAGAGTGAAACCTCAAAATGAAACCGGTTACTGCCAACGAACGGTTTAATCTAGAAGAACGAAATTTGGCGAGCCAATTGGGATTGGTGTACTGATCATTACCTGAAAGTTTCATCAAGATTGGGTGAAAAAGTGTGTGCTGAGATTTCGGGCAACTCATAGTTTTTTGGAAGCTTGGGAGGCCCTTTCCATGAAAGTGATTCTCGCCAGTCTCTGCTTAGGGCTACATCAACAGCAAACAAACCATAGAGATAGAACTTGAAACTGCTTTATTTTGTCAAGTTTCAAAGAGCTAGCACAAACCGTGTTTGATTTAGAGTTCCAAATACATGTATCCCTATAGGAGAAAACAGAGTGAAACCTCAAAATGAAACCGGTTACTGCCAACGAACGGTTTAACCTAGAAGAACGAAATTTGGCGAGCCAAGTGGGATTGGTGTACTGATCATTACCTGAAAGTTTCATCAAGATTGGGTGAAAAAGTGTGTGCTGAGATTTCAGGCAACTCGTAGTTTTTTGAAACCTTGGCAGGCCCTTTCCATGAAAGTGATTCTCGGCAGTCTCTTAGGGCTACATCAACAGCAAACAAACCATAGAGATAGAACTTGAAACTGCTTTATTGTGTCAAGTTTCAAAGAGCTAGCACAAACCGTGTTTGATTTAGAGTTCCAAATACATGTATCCCTATAGGAGAAAACAGAGTGAAACCTCAAAATGAAACCGTTTACTGCCAACGAACGGTTTAACCTAGAAGAACGAAATTTGGCGAGCCAAGTGGGATTGGTGTACTGATCATTACCTGAATGTTTCATCAATATTGGGTGAAAAAGTGTGTGCTCAGATTTCAGTCAACTCGTAGTTTTTTGGAAGCTTGGCAGGCCCTTTCCATGAAAGTGATTCTCGCCAGTCTCTGCTTAGGGCTACATCAACAGCAAACAAACCATAGAGATAGAACTTGAAACTGCTTTATTGTGTCAAGTTTCAAAGAGCTAGCACAAACCGTGTTTGATTTAGAGTTCCAAATACATGTATCCCTATAGGAGAACAAAGAGTGAAACCTCAAAATGAAACCGGTTACTGCCAACGAACGGTTTAACCTAGAAGAACGAAATTTGGCGAGCTAAATCGGATTGTTGTACTGATCATTACCTGAAAGTTTCATCAAGATTGGGTGAAAAAGTGTGTGCTGAGATTTCAGGAAACTCGTAGTTTTTTGGAACCTTGGCAAGCCCTTTCCATGAAAGTGATTCTCGCCAGTCTCTGCTTAGGGCTACATCAACAGCAAACAAACCATAGAGATAGAACTTGAAACTGCTTTATTGTGTCAAGTTTCAAAGAGCTAGCACAAACCGTGTTTGATTTAGAGTTCCAAATACATGTATCCCTATAGAAGAAAACAGAGTGAAACCTCAAAATGAAACCGGTTACTGCCAACGAACGGTTTAACCTAGAAGAACGAAATTTGGCGAGCCAAGTGGGATTGGTGTACTGATCATTACCTGAAAGTTTCATCAAGATTGGGTGAAAAAGGGTGTGCTGAGATTTCGGGAAACTCGTAGTTTTTTGGAAGCTTGGCAGGCCCTTTCCATGAAAGTGATTCTCGCCAGTCTCTGCTTAGGGCTACATCAACAGCAAACAAACCATAGAGATAGAACTTGAAACTGCTTTATTGTGTCAAGTTTCAAAGAGCTAGCACAAACCGTGTTTGATTTAGAGTTCCAAATACATGTATCCCTATAGGAGAAAACAGAGTGAAACCTCAAAATGAAACCGGTTACTGCCAACGAACGGTTTATCCTAGAAGAACGAAATTTGGCGAGCCAAGTGGGATTGGTGTACTGATCATTACCTGAAAGTTTCATCAAGATTGGGTGAAAAAGTGTGTGCTGAGATTTCGGGCAACTCGTAGTTTTTTGGAAGCTTGGGAGGCCCTTTCCATGAAAGTGATTCTCGCCAGTCTCTGCTTAGGGCTACATCAACAGCAAACAAACCATAGAGATAGAACTTGAAACTGCTTTATTGTGTCAAGTTTCAAAGAGCTAGCACAAACCGTGTTTGATTTAGAGTTCCAAATACATGTATCCCTATAGGAGAAAACAGAGTGAAACCTCAAAATGAAACCGGTTACTGCAACGAACGGTTTAACCTAGAAGAACGAAATTTGGCGAGCTAAATGGGATTGGTGTACTGATCATTACCTGAAAGTTTCATCAAGATTGGGTGAAAAAGTGTGTGCTGAGATTTCAGGCAACTCGTAGTTTTTTGGAACCTTGGCAGGCCCTTTCCATGAAAGTGATTCTCGCCAGTCTCTGCTTAGGGCTACATCAACAGCAAACAAACCATAGAGATAGAACTTGAAACTGCTTTATTGTGTCAAGTTTCAAAGAGCTAGCACAAACCGTGTTTGATTTAGAGTTCCAAATACATGTATCCCTATAGAAGAAAACAGAGTGAAACCTCAAAATGAAACCGGTTACTGCCAACGAACGGTTTAACCTAGAAGAACGAAATTCGGCGAGCCAAGTGGGATTGGTGTACTGATCATTACCTGAAAGTTTCATCAAGATTGGGTGAAAAAGGGTGTGCTGAGATTTCGGGAAACTCGTAGTTTTTTGGAAGCTTGGCAGGCCCTTTCCATGAAAGTGATTCTCGCCAGTCTCTGCTTAGGGCTACATCAACAGCAAACAAACCATAGAGATAGAACTTGAAACTGCTTTATTGTGTCAAGTTTCAAAGAGCTAGCACAAACCGTGTTTGATTTAGAGTTCCAAATACATGTATCCCTATAGGAGAAAACAGAGTGAAACCTCAAAATGAAACCGGTTACTGCCAACGAACGTTTATCCTAGAAGAACGAAATTTGGCGAGCCAAGTGGGATTGGTGTACTGATCATTACCTGAAAGTTTCATCAAGATTGGGTGAAAAAGTGTGTGCTGAGATTTCGGGCAACTCGTAGTTTTTTGGAAGCTTGGGAGGCCCTTTCCATGAAAGTGATTCTCGCCAGTCTCTGCTTAGGGCTACATCAACAGCAAACAAACCATAGAGATAGAACTTGAAACTGCTTTATTGTGTCAAGTTTCAAAGAGCTAGCACAAACCGTGTTTGATTTAGAGTTCCAAATACATGTATCCCTATAGGAGAAAACAGAGTGAAACCTCAAAATGAAACCGGTTACTGCCAACGAACGGTTTAACCTAGAAGAACGAAATTTGGCGAGCTAAATGGGATTGGTGTACTGATCATTACCTGAAAGTTTCATCAAGATTGGGTGAAAAAGTGTGTGCTGAGATTTCAGGCAACTCGTAGTTTTTTGGAACCTTGGCAGGCCCTTTCCATGAAAGTGATTCTCGCCAGTCTCTGCTTAGGGCTACATCAACAGCAAACAAACCATAGAGATAGAACTTGAAACTGCTTTATTGTGTCAAGTTTCAAAGAGCTAGCACAAACCGTGTTTGATTTAGAGTTCCAAATACATGTATCCCTATAGAAGAAAACAGAGTGAAACCTCAAAATGAAACCGGTTACTGCCAACGAACGGTTTAACCTAGAAGAACGAAATTCGGCGAGCCAAGTGGGATTGGTGTACTGATCATTACCTGAAAGTTTCATCAAGATTGGGTGAAAAAGTGTGTGCTGAGATTTCGTGCAACTCGTAGGTTTTTGGAAGCTTGGCAGGCCCTTTCCATGAAAGTGATTCTCGCCAGTCTCTGCTTAGGGCTACATCAACAGCAAACAAACCATAGAGATAGAACTTGAAACTTCTTTATTGTGTCAAGTTTCAAAGAGCTAGCACAAACCGTGTTTGATTTAGAGTTCCAAATACATGTATCACTATAGGAGAAAACAGAGTGAAACCTCAAAATGAAACCGGTTACTGCCAACGAACGGTTTAACCTAGAAGAACGAAATTTGGCGAGCCAAGTGGGATTGGTGTACTGATCATTACCTGAAAGTTTCATCAAGATTGGGTGAAAAAGTGTGTGCTGAGATTTCGGGCAACTCGTAGTTTTTTGGAAGCTTGGGAGGCCCTTTCCATGAAAGTGATTCTCGCCAGTCTCTGCTTAGGGCTACATCAACAGCAAACAAACCATAGAGATAGAACTTGAAACTGCTTTATTGTGTCAAGTTTCAAAGAGCTAGCACAAACCGTGTTTGATTTAGAGTTCCAAATACATGTATCCCTATAGGAGAAAACAGAGTGAAACCTCAAAATGAAACCGGTTACTGCCAACGAACGGTTTATCCTAGAAGAACGAAATTTGGCGAGCCAAGTGGGATTGGTGTACTGATCATTACCTGAAAGTTTCATCAAGATTGGGTGAAAAAGTGTGTGCTGAGATTTCGGGCAACTCGTAGTTTTTTGGAAGCTTGGGAGGCCCTTTCCATGAAAGTGATTCTCGCCAGTCTCTGCTTAGGGCTACATCAACAGCAAACAAACCATAGAGATAGAACTTGAAACTGCTTTATTGTGTCAAGTTTCAAAGAGCTAGCACAAACCGTGTTTGATTTAGAGTTCCAAATACATGTATCCCTATAGGAGAAAACAGAGTGAAACCTCAAAATGAAACCGGTTACTGCCAATGAACGGTTTAACCTAGAAGAACGAAATTCGGCGAGCCAAGTGGGATTGGTGTACTGATCATTACCTGAAAGTTTCATCAAGATTGGGTGAAAAAGTGTGTGCTGAGATTTCGGGAAACTCGTAGTTTTTTGGAAGCTTGGCAGGCCCTTTCCACGAAAGTGATTCTCGCCAGTCTCTGCTTAGGGCTACATCAACAGCAAGCAAACCATAGAGATAGAACTTGAAACTGCTTTATTGTGTCAAGTTTCAAAGAGCTAGCACAAACCGTGTTTGATTTAGAGTTCCAAATACATGTATCCCTATAGGAGAAAACAGAGTGAAACCTCAAAATGAAACCGGTTACTGCCAACGAACGGTTTAACCTAGAAGAACGAAATTTGGCGAGCCAAGTGGGATTGGTGTACTGATCATTACCTGAAAGTTTCATCAACATTGGGTGAAAAAGTGTTTGCTGAGATTTCAGGCAACTCGTAGTTTTTTGGAAGCTTGGCAGGCCCTTTCCATGAAAGTGATTCTCGGCAGTCTCTGCTTAGGGCTACATCAACAGTAAACAAACCACTGGGACAGAGCTTGAAACTGCTTTATTGTGTCATGATTCAAAGAGCTAGCACAAACCGTGTTTGATTTAGAGTTCCAAATACATGTATCCCTATAGAAGAAAACAGAGTGAAACCTCAAAATGAAACCGGTTACTGCCAACGAACGGTTTAACCTAGAAGAACGAAATTTGGCGAGCCAAGTGGGATTGGTGTACTGATCATTACCTGAAAGTTTCATCAAGATTGGGTGAAAAAGTGTGTGCTGAGATTTCGTGCAACTCGTAGGTTTTTGGAAGCTTGGCAGGCCCTTTCCATGAAAGTGATTCTCGCCAGTCTCTGCTTAGGGCTACATCAACAGCAAACAAACCATAGAGATAGAACTTGAAACTTCTTTATTGTGTCAAGTTTCAAAGAGCTAGCACAAACCGTGTTTGATTTAGAGTTCCAAATACATGTATCACTATAGGAGAAAACAGAGTGAAACCTCAAAATGAAACCGGTTACTGCCAACGAACGGTTTAACCTAGAAGAACGAAATTTGGCGAGCCAAGTGGGATTGGTGTACTGATCATTACCTGAAAGTTTCATCAAGATTGGGTGAAAAAGTGTGTGCTGAGATTTCGGGCAACTCGTAGTTTTTTGGAAGCTTGGGAGGCCCTTTCCATGAAAGTGATTCTCGCCAGTCTCTGCTTAGGGCTACATCAACAGCAAACAAACCA